>NW_020799097.1:56631487-56633782 GCF_003259725.1 Athene cunicularia | reverse complement strand
GGGGGGTGTTAATGATAAGTAACAGTATAGAGTAGGCCATGGTAGATGTATGACAGTGAAAGGCCTAAACATCCATTTCTTTGCTAATTCTTCACTTCAGAATTTTTAGAGTTTGTGGAGCTGTTTTTAAAATAAAAAGTTGACCTGGTCCTTATGTGGGAAATAAGGAAGGTCATTATGTGGGAAATGAAGCCCATTTGGAGAGTCCTTTGCCTCATCACAACTGCTTCCTCCCTCATCTGCTGTGGCTCCTTCTGCCACAAAACCAAAGCAGGAAAAGAACACTGGCTCCAGTTCTGCATATGTTCATCCACACTTTCTAGTTGTTAGCCTGGTCATAGGCAGTTTTGATTTGTGCCAGACAGTTTTCTCCCAGTCCCTGGGCATGATTCACGGGTTAGCAAGGGCCCGGAAACTCTCCCCGTAGGCAGTGTGAATGTGGCGAACCTGACTGGAGAGGAGAAAAGGCATGGTGGGCCAGCAGCCCTCCAGGCAGAGACACCGGTCCCTAGCTGTAACACCGACTGCTGCAGGGAGCTGTGGGATCACTCCCTGAAACGGCTGTTGACACAGTCTTCAAGAGGACAGCAACACAAACACTGAAAGGGCAGGTTTAAGACTGCCAATCCCTCCAAATTTTGTCCTTTCTATCCACGCTGCTAACTGGTCATGCCCTCCTCATGTTTCAAAATAGCTGAGCTTGGGATATCTGCATGGAGCACTCAGCACTGCCTGTGCCAGCCTGTGCTGACCGCACAAAAGACCATTTGGATTCGTGTGAAGGCAACTAGCAAGATTTTAAGTTTTCTCACTAAGAAGTGCTTCAGATCCTAAACCTGCTCTCACGTTGGGAGCCTGGGGAAACGGAAACAATGCAGTGCTCACAGGAGTAGGCTTTAGAGTTCACTCTTAATGGATTCATTCATTTACACGCACTGAAAATCAAGCCATTTTTGTGGATGTAATTTTAGACTGCAGGAGAAACTGGGCATGACACCCAACGAGGTACTTAGAATAACCAAACAGTGTCACACAGTATCAAGCTGATTGCTAAAAGAAAGGGCCTTGATGGGAGCCAGCTCTTGGGTCAACCTGCTAAGTCATCTTCAGGCTAGAGTGGTCCCAAAAAGGGTCAAAAATTGTTCTAGGGACTGCACTAGCCTCCTTCAATTTTCTACCAAAGCTTTGTGTGCTTAGATCTTATTATGCAGGGGATTCACACTTAGAGCAATGTGAGTGGGAAAAAGAAGTGATTACTGTAACTTCCATCCTGGCATTTCCAGGTGGCTCAGGAAGAGCTTTCTTCAGCTAGGGAAAGGATTCGAGACTCAGCTTCCTGCGCAGGCAAACTTCTCAGATCAAAAGCCACGAGTGCTACTTCTGTTTTGCACACAACATCTCCTACTTTCTCCTAATGCACCTGAGCAACTCTGTGCATGCTGCAGCAGAAAGACCAGCACAGAGATCGCAGCCAGGCTTTGTCAAGGGGGTAAGCACATCATCTACTACGCCAGCTCACTTCAGCTAAGAGGAGGCATATATCAGACAGTTGAGACGAGCGCCCAAGCAGTTCCTACTTCCATCCTGAAATTCAGAGCCTAAAGGATGAGAAGGTTGAAAAGGCCCCAAGCCACAAAACACATTTCTTCTTTCTCTTCTCCCTCTGCCTTCCAGGCTGCTGCCCAGCCCCCTGTGGGCAGAGCCGGGTGTGTCCCTCCTGCCCACCCGCCCTCTCTCTGCTCTGGCACAGCTTTTCCCACGCACTGCCCGGGGAAAGATGGGGTTAAGGCTGGCAGGTGGCTCTGCACTTACCTGCTCTGGTCCCAGTTGGCAGCAAAAAGGACGAGGATCTTCCTGCCGTAGTGGTCCAGGTTGGCGAGCCCGCCGGGGAAGCCATCCTTCAGCGCCTGCTTGATGCCCGGGTCTGTGGCCTTGAAGCTCTTGAACATGTCCAGGTTCTGCTGGCGATATTCAAAGTACTGGGCCAGGAGGCGAAACGCCTCGAAATGCTGAAACTTCCTGGCCCGCAGGAACCGCAGGATGAAGGCATCGTCGGTGCGGAGGAAGCCGATGTCCGGCCGGGTGATGACCATGTCCCGCACCTCCTGGATGTCCTGGTGCAAGGTGTCGGGGTTCTCGTTCAGCTCCAGCCGGGCTTTCTCCAGAGTCTCCGGGGAGAGACCTGCCTGCAAATGAGTCATGGCGCTGCCCTCCTCCTCCTCCCCGCCCCTGCTGCCTGCGCTCCTCAGCCTCCCGGGCGCTTGCCCCCCGGAGGCGGGGTGCCCCGGCACGGTC
>NW_020799097.1:56552909-56631437 GCF_003259725.1 Athene cunicularia | reverse complement strand
TTTTTTTTTTTTTTTTTTTTTTTTTTTTTTTTTTTTTTTTGCCTCATATTGGAGGCAGCATGTCTTAAATTGCATTATTTTGCAAAGGGCGAAAATACGTTGCTTCTGTGTGTTGAATATTTCAGTGAGGAAAGATGCCTTTCTCCGTGCCGGAAAGTTTGATGCTGCAGTGTGCTTCCAGGAAAAGTTCCCACTGAAGAACACTTGACCTTTGTCAGAGGGACTGGACCTTTCCGATGCAAATACGCCTGAAAATCAAGCTTACACAAAAGATAGGGCAGGCAGGGAAAAAGCCTATAAAATGTAACTCCTCCTCCTTCCTATAGAATACTTCGCTGGGCTCCTTCCCCAGGATGAGCCAGAGCACACGGGCGGAACTGCTGAAAAGGCACTGAGGTCACTGATCCGTATAGAGAGTACGTGTGGAATACACCAGTGGGAAGTACCGTAGGTGATCTCGGGCAACTAAAGAATACTCATAAAAAGGTTTAAGTGGTACCCTGCATTTTCTGCAGGCTGTGGTCAGGTGAAACGGGTGACCTCGGCAGCAGGAGGGAGCACTCAGCCATGAACATGTTCCGAGTGCAGGTCCATGCAGCAAGCACTAGTTAGGGGCAAAATTGTTGTGCTCTTGGGGAGATTAAAGGGAGTTTTCAGTTTATAGGGTTTTGCAGTTCATCACCAGATGCCTTCTTTGTGCCAAGTAAGGGTCAGGTTTTACCTATTTCTTCATAGCTGCCTGATCTTAAAATACCTGCAGTAGGGATGGCTGGAAGGGCAGACTAACACCAGTCCTTACTGAGCAGGTACCAGACTTCCAGTGGCCTAGCTTAAGGCAGAAGCTGTTGGAAGGACCAGTCTCATAGTGCCCAGTCATCATGGGCCAGCTTTATTCCATGTGAATTTCACTATGTGCTTTGAGATGCCTCACAAGAGAGAAAGGTAAGCAGGCTCCCTAAGGACTGAGTCACTCCCTAGAAATGCTTATTTCTCTTTGTCTGATAAAATACCTTTAAATTAGCCCCCTTACATAGATGTGATTCATCTAGGTTGATAACTTTTTCTTAGAACAGTTATTGCTCCAGAAATAGTTTGTCCTTTTTTGTATTATTTTCTGTTATTCTTAAATTGTATTTTTCCTTCGCTCTTGCTATCTTCCTCTATATTACTTCTATATTCCTCAGCAAAGACCCTTTGAGAATAGCTGTTTCCATCACCCCTAAGCAACCAACAACCAGACTTTTCCTGCCGTCATTTTCCATTTCTGATGCTACTGCTCTGCCTTTTCCACTGCAACTAAGCTAATAAAAGAGTAGGTCATGTGACAAGTGCCTTAAATTCACTCAGTGCAAGGCAAGCTGCAGGCATTCAGTGTCTTGCAAAATCAAGACCATAATATATCCTGTCTATGACCTCCAATAGCACATCCCTTAATTTGCTTTATTTTTCTTTCGCAAATGGAAACATACATATAGATCACATTTTCTCTTGTATCCCAGCACATAGAGGCTCTGAATAGAGAAAAGAAGTGAGCTGGCCAAAATTAAAATATTAACAATTTTGAAACTACAGAAAAGGTTAATTCTAAAGATTCTTAATTAAAAAAAAAAAAAAAAAAAAAAAAAAAAAAAAAACCCCTGGAATTTTATCTGAAAACTTTAAGTATTGTCCTTTTTTTTTTTTTTTCCCCCTCCATTTTGGCCATATTTAAAGTATTTCTCTTCCCACCCTTTTTAAAATAAAAAAGCACAGAAAATCACAGGGAAAAATGTGGAGGAAGAGGATTAAAAAAGCTCTGGAAACCAATCATATTAATTCATTTCATCAAAATCGACCCTATTTCTGTATGCTTCCTTTTCAAAGCAAGGTTCAGTCTCCATAAAAATGAATTCAATAATTTAACAATTTCTAACCAGTACTTTGCTACATTAAAATGAAATTCACCGAACATTAACAGCATTTCAAGAAAATAATTTTTCAATGAATTTTTGAAACATATATCAAAATGCCCTCATCATGAAGGAGATGGTTTACACATCTCTTTCCTGAACTGAGTAGATTTAGAAAGTGGGCACTACAAAAAGCGCACATAGCAAGTCAGCCTGAAGGTAGAGTAGGTCAAAGAACAAGATTTTGGTCATGTTCTACCCGAGCCACAGATGGGGCTTATTATGACAATAAAATTTTTCCAGTAATTTGAGATCTTACATGTAAACACATGAAAGATTTGTTTTAAATATAAATAACTTGGTAGGAGAAAAAAAAATTGTCATCTATAAGCAGATTTATCAAACCATTTAAAGAGTATAATGAAGAAATATGTGTTTTCCAATATGTCATCTTACCTAAGTCATGAGGGGAAAAATGGAGCCACTAATGCAGTTAGATGCAACATACTGATGGCACAGTGTAATTTATTTATTGTGCACGTGCACTTTTCCCTCAATAAAACAGTAGGGGTGTCTGACTAAATCCATTATGTAAATCTCAGCATCTTTTCACTTGCACTTGCAAACTATTTTTTTTTCATGCTTTTATAGTCATTTTTGCCTAAACTTCATACAATTAAAATCCAAGCACCCTGCAATTCTATAAGCACTACAATTAGGCACCTGATTTGAAATAAAACACAAATAAGACACAAAGATGTGTGTGTAGGTGTTTGCTATCAGAGATGCTAAGTCACATTCAGAATGAAACTGTTTAAAACCAGCAATAGGTCAGGGCATTCTGGAACAAAAATGGAACACGGGGATAAAATGAAACAAAATAAATACTAGATGATGAGTAAGGAAATAACTGTATTAAGATCAATGTTATTATTTGACTTTCTCTAGAGTGGTTTAAGACTCCAGACAGCTCTTGTTGCTGTCTTTGACTTACAGTTACCTTGTCCTCAGCATCCTGCTCTGGGTATTCCTTCAGGACAGCTGTGCACATAGGATCAAATTTCCAAGACAGATTGTCTTATTTAGCTGTGTTGTAGCTAAAGAGATGAAAAATATGTTTGAAAGTACACATAACTAGGAATATATGTTCACATCCATTCCTCTTCAGCAGTGTTTATGTAGGTGCATATAGTTGTGCATGTCCTTGAAGATTTTGAAAACAGCTAACTATAACTTTGTCAAAAGGACCTAAATGACACCTAAATCAAAAGCAAATAAATTCAAAGTCTAGGCCCCATTTTCAGAATCAATTTAGAAACAATCCAAACACTTTAAGAGCATCAGAACAACTGCAGGTGTTCAGAATAAGCATCTTTATAGGTACATAGTATGCCTCTAGAGTGACTTAATGTGGAAGCCAAAGGAATAGTATCAGTTAGTGTTAGGCTCCCGGAGTCCTGAAATATTTTCTTCAACTCTGAGTTAATCTTTGAAGTCATTCACTGACCACAGAGCTGTGACTTAACAAGGTCCCATATGACAGCTGAGACTTAGCACTGATGCCATGCACAGTCTTTCCCTGCAAGTGGTTGGTAAAACTTCTCAGTTTAAATCTCAGTGGAAGCCACATGGAGGTTGAGGATTCACCTCAGATGTCCTGTAACTAGGTGAGTTATGGGAATGCAGTCATGTGTCTGAGTGTAATGGTGATCTTTACTTAAGCATACTTGTAGAAAATGTCAGAATTCTTGAACTAGAAAGTCCCACTATATCTGAAACAAGGGAACTGGAGAACGGAGCTCTGTTGGAAATCGGTCTGCAACTTCAGACTCTGACTAGCTGAAAAATTGGCTTCTGAGAGCAAACTAGTCATCTCTTTTATTCATCATCATAGGTCTCTAACAACATTAGGATAAATAGCCTCACAGTAGACAAGGGATAGCATCAGACCCTAATCAGAGAAATTTTTCAGTATGACAAGCCTACTCACAGAATCATAAAAAATAAAACTGGAAGGGATTTTAGGAGATCACCTAGTTTATCTATCCCCCATCCTGATGGATGTTTGTCTGACTGGTATTTTAAAACCTCCAGCTGCAGATACTCCACAGCTTCTCAGTCTGTCTCAGAGCTTCAGTATCCATGCAGTATATTTTTCTGAATGTCTGGCTGTTGTGGTTTAACCCCAGTCAGCAACTAAGCACCACACAGCCACTCACTCATTCCCCTGCCACAGTGGGATGAGGGAGAGAATCGGAAAGGTAAAAGTGAGAAAACTCATAGGTTGAGATAAAGACCATTTAATAGGTAAAGCAAAAGCAAAGCAAAACAAGGAATTCATTCACCACTTCCCATCTGCAGGCAGGAGCTCAGCCATCTCCAGGAAGGTATGGCTCCATCACACACAACAGTTACTTGGCAACACAAACACCATCACTCCAAATGTCCCCCCCTTGCTTCTTCTTTCCAAAGCTTTACATGCTGAGCATGACATCATATCATACGGATTATTACAGAATCACAGAATTATCAAGGTTGGAAAGGACCTTGAAGATCATCTAGTCCAACCATTCACCTAATACTGACAGTTCGCAACTACACCAGACCCCTCAGAGCTATGTCAACCCAACTCTTAAACATCTCCAGGAATGGGGACTCCACCACCTCCCTGGGCAGCCCATTCCAACACCCAACAACCTGTTCTGTAAAGAAATACTTCCTAATATCCAGTCTAAACCTTTCCTGGTGCAACTTGAGGCCATTACCTCTTGTCCTATCACTTATTACTTGGTTAAAGAGACTCATCCCCAGCTCTCTGCAACCTCCTTTCAGGGAGCTGTAGAGGGCGATGAGGTCTCCCCTCAGCCTCCTCTTCTCCAGACTAAACACCCCCAGTTCCCTCAGCCGCTCCCCGTACGACCTGTGCTCCAGACCCTGCACCAGCTCCGTTGCCCTTCTCTGGACACGCTCGAGTCATTCAATGTCCTTTTTGTAGTGAGGGGCCCAAAACTGAACACAGGAATCGAGGGGCGGCCTCACCAGTGCCGAGTACAGGGGTGAGATCCCTTCCCTGTCCCTGCTGGCCACGCTATTGCTGACACAAGCCAGGATGCCATTGGCCTTCTTGGCCCCCTGGGCACACTGCTGGCTCCTGTTCAGCCGGCTGTCAATCAGCACCCCCAGGTCCCTCTCTGACTGGCAGCTCTCCAGCCACTCCTCCCCAAGCCTGTAGCGCTGTTGGGGGTTGTTGTGGCCCAAGGGCAGCCCCCGGCATTTGGCCTTATGGAAACTCCTCCAGCTGGGCTCAGCCCATGGCTCCAGCCTGTCCAGGTCTCTCTGCAGAGCCTCCCTGCCCTCGAGCAGATCAATCACTCTGGTCAGTTGGGGTCAGCTGTCCTGGCTGTGTCCCCTCCCAGCCTCTTGTGCACCCCCAGCCTCCTCACTGGTCGGGTGGTGTGAGAAGCAGAAAAGGCCTTGACTCTATGTAAGCACTGCTCAACAATAACTAAAACGTCCCTGAATTATCAATACTGTTTCCAGCACAAATCCAAACCATAGCCCCAAACTAGCTACTATGAAGAAAATTATCTCTACCCCAGCCAAAACCAGCACACTGACCTATCTATCACTCACTGCAATTTAGCCCATTGGTTTTTATCTTAACAACTGTAAGCTGATAGAATAATTTATTTCTTTATTTGGAAACTGATACAAAGTTTCAGGTAAAATCTCTTCTCCTTTTTCTGACTGTACAATGTCTGTTCTTTCAACCTCTGGCATTTAAAACACTTCAGATGTACAGTATGAAGGTGAGCAGGGCATTAGCATCACGGGGACAGTATTTTGATGCGTTTTCATCTTCTATCTACATGAGGTTTTTATATGCCATTTTTACTGTTGGAACAGACAGTCTTCCAGAGGTGGAATTCTAAGTTGAAATAATTAACCTATGATTTAGAAAAGCCAGCATCTCACAAACATATGATACACAAAAGTAAAAGTTTCACTCAGCATTAGTGCCTACACAAAACATTTCAACAGCTTTGTTAATTTTTTTTTTAAAAAAAAAAAAAAAAGCCCACACCCAACCCCAAACTTAGGTAACTTCAGGATTCTGTCAAACAAGTTCAAAAATTAATTTAGTGTAAGTAAAACGTATCTGGAAATGTAATGAATGTCATTGTTATATTAATACTGCATTAACTGGGAGGAAAGCAGTCAGACATATTTCACCGCTATACAAATTTGCATATCAGAGATATGTAGGAAATAAAAGATAATGAATTCATAACTGAGCCAATAGTTTCCGTAAGCTTAGTCAAATGATGAGTTAGGACATTAAACATTCCAAAATTTCAGTGCAGAATTAATACAGAATGCTAAAGAATGCTAAGTTTGGAATAAATGCTCATTTTATTAAAAATGGATGAATACAGTCATGGAACAAAATTATTCATTAAATCATTTTTAATGCAAGTATGAGAAAGACATGGAAGTCTGAAAAGCTCCCAATGATGATGTGTGCCTTGGGTTTCTTGAAGTCAATATCCAGACTTGCATATCTAAGTAGAAGGTGATCAGTTTTGTCCTTGAACACATGCAGCAGATGGATGAAAGCCACGACTGGATAAAATGTAGAATGACACAGCTCAGTTGTTTTATGGTACTGCCATTACCTATTCCAGAATAACTGCTAACTTCACAGCATTGAAAACCAGGTAATGTTTGGTTTGGCTGAACAAAGTAAAGGTGCTTGTGACTTCAGTAAGTCTCATTCAGTTTATGGATCAGGAAGCTGAGCACCATCCATGTCAATATAAGCTGTTTTCTCCAAAACCTGATGGAAGAGATGCTGTAGAATGGGTTCACCACTATGGAGGTACTTCCAAAGCTCCTTTCCCAAATCTGGGGACATGTGTTTTCATCTTTTTAAGAGATATTTTTGGGAACCTCAGTATCTCCAGCTTTAAAATCTCTTGGTGGATTTGCTTTTAGAATAAGTTGCAGCTTTCATCTGACTAGAAAGACTGCAGTGGTTTGTTTCATAAAGAATGGTCTTCTGTTGCTGAAAATCCAGCCTTTGCAAAGTTTTCTGTTTCTTATTACTCTCCATGACTTATTTTTCTGTCTGTCTGTGTGTCTTTCTAACTATTTATCATGTTTAGAGCTCATTTCATACCAAGCAAGTAAACATTTCCTATTTGAACTATTATATCCTGTCTTCAAGCTCTCATTTCCTGATATTTCTTTATAACATTTTTTAACTCCTACGTTGTCCACATGGTCAGGTTATCTTCACTGGAATTCTGTTTTACTCGTGTGACATGGACTCCTGCTGCCGCACACAGGATCATGTGTTTTATCTCCTTTGTGGCACTTTATACCACATCATATTTCTTGATAAGACACATAAGATTTTTTTTCTCTTTAACACAGCATCTCCTTTAGAACGCTTTTCCCATGATATGTGATTTCATAAACAGTTTCATAGGTAGTTTTTAGTACAGTATTATTCTCAGTGTTCTCTGGGCAAGTTTAATTCAAATCATGCCCACTGCAATAATGATATATGTGACTCTGCCAGTTGCAAGCTGGATGCAATGTCTGATATTAATCCTACAATATCACCACACCATTTCTGGCAGTGTTTGATCCCCACATCTAGAAACAAATGTTTCATCGCTGACTTGGTTACAGCCACTGGTCAGATTACTTGGTACAACCTACAGGTGAACTCTTCATGAACATTCATGTCACCTTCCACACATGGCAGCCATAAAACCATCCACTTTCTGTAGAAGTCAATTATTTTCATCTACCATAACTATATAGTACTTTCCTGAAATTTTCTAAGAAATATTCACTCTGATCTGAAAGGTCATCATTTATATCATTTTGAATGACTGAGTGGATGAATTTGGCTTGATTCTGTCAGTCACTTTGAAACATCAGAAATCGCCTGGAAGCAAAGCAATTGAATAATGCTGAAGTCAGCCTGTTCTCCTGAGGCAGTATTTTCAGCTTGTTCAGCAGAACGTACTCCATCACAGCACAAATACTTATGTGGCAAGATAATGTAACTAATGTGGGCTATGTTTGGTGATATTATTTCATTAGGATTTTCCAGTTTTCTCCTTTCCTTAAAAACTTGGCACATCATCCATATATTTTCTGATTTTGGAGAATATCATGAAGACCTTTTTTTTTTTTTTTTTTTTTTTTCAGTTAAAGAATTCAGGCTGTTTGAGAGCTTCATCTATTTACTAAGTCAAAAACAGATTGCACCCAAAAGCTATCGAGTAGCAAAATTGCCTTATGTTGTAACTTGTTTCAAAATAAATGGAGCCATTGAAAGCCATTAAACCAGAATGGGCAGAAATGTGGCCTTATTTTCTAAACTTACGCACATGGAGAGCTTGTTGTTATGGTGTTTTACAGACAGTAATGGTAGCAGGCAACAGAAATTCAGTTTTCTTTGAAAGCAGTGATGGAAATACCTCAACACTAACAAATGTAGACACATTTGGTTTTGGAAATGAAGTTAATTCTGCGACTGCTGCAGGTGATTTAGTTTTAGCACCTTAAAAATGCTAAATTTAAACTTCACTCAGTAACTTAGGATCAATTCCATTGCCAGAGCACAGGCATTTAGAGTCTTTTGAGATGCCTTCAGTAATCGCACCTACTCTTCAGCTGCTGCTCTGGAAGGCATGGGTGGTCCGTAGCTCTTGTGTTCTGCCTGCCAGCCCTATACAGGTGACTTTGGTATCTCAGGGAATCTCACATGGTGATGGACACCTGCCTTCTGAAAAACAAATTAAGCCCTATTAAATGGCAACAGCGTAGGGTTACATGTTTGCTTTCAGTCCAGCTTAAGCATTTTGGCTGTTGCATTGTTTATGGAGCTATGATGTGGTAGGAGGCAAAAAGGACACCTACACTTGATCTGTGAAAGCAAGCAACTGCTTTTGGTTTTGCCTAAGTCTTAGGTCCTTTTATCACCAAGAAATTCAAAGAAGGAAAAGTGCAAAATAAGATGGTTGTTCAACACTTTTCATAAAATATCCTGAGATCTTTCCAGGCACTGTTTGATTCACATTAGATTCTAAACAACCACTGAAGAATCGTAGGTTGCATGTTTAACCTTATTCCTTCACAATGACATTGCACAGAAGACAGGATCAAAGGATAAGAGCAGAGGCACGCACTGAGGCACACAGAAATGTTTGCAGAAACAAAGGGAACCCTGCTTGTGGAACCTAGCCAACTCAAGGACAAACACCAACATCTGCTATAGTTGTTCTTGGTGACTGAGAGCCCACTGGGCGGAAGAGATGTGCTTTCGAATGGCTAAGAATATCAGAGGACTGAGCATGTTCTGGGCTGAAGAAATTGTGAGTTCATTTCCCTGTCACCAAGGTGGAAGCGTAGGAAAAAAATTTAATCAAGAGGTGTGGCCAGGGCTTAGGTTTTTCGCACTAGCGATAGTGGAGGGAAGGTAGGTACCTTGCTATCTTCTCTTTCAGTCTCACCAAGTTTACCAACAGAGCCTACAAAGGAATCCTCACCCAATAGGTCCTGTAAATAAAACTAAAATATGATCTATGTGTGACCAGTCTCTTGTATAGCCAAAAAATGCCCCAAAACCCATTTCCACCTCTGTAAGTTCTTTTGAACACAGGCATTCTATTCTGACCTTTAGCTCTCATCTTGTTTCAGTGAATTATCTTACTGACGTGATAGCACCAAACCTGAAATGAATTTACTTGTTTTCACACATCAGCTCAAGAAAGATGTCATGAAGTCATGAAGTCTTGATCGACAAAGTCGGGGGGGGGGGTTTCATACTGCCCTTGAGAAGTAAGGGAACTCACTCAGTTCTTACACTTCTCTAAGTAAAAATACTTCTTGCAACACAGGAGGTCAGCTTAGACTAACACAGCAGTCTCCCTGGCCTTAAAAATATATGGATCTATAAAGCATAATGTTCATGAAAAGGTTAACTGCCTTACTATTAATAGTGAAATAAAAAGAATTCATGACATACCACAGTGCTGACTAAGAAACCTACTGCTAAGGAATAGGTAAAATTCAGATACAGGCAGAACCTGAATCATCAGATGAAATAAATGTGTTCCCAAAGTCTGAAAATTTTGTCAGAAGTTCATAGAAAATGCAGCTGAATATATAGAAAATGCTGCCCACCAAGCAGCAGGTGTACTTCCACAGATTCTCTGCCTTTCAAGAGAAATACTCTTAAAACCAAGCATTGTGTCTTGTAAAAAGGTGCTCTGCTTATTGGACAAAAGGCATCTGATGTTCCAGAATCATAAAAGCATTAAATAAATCTTTGAAATCTCAAGTCAGAGAACCATTAGGTTCTAAACCGTCCGGACAACATGAAATGAGTCCAGGGATATGTCCGTGTTTGTTGTAAGAGAACTTTGCAAAAGGAGTTCTGAAAGCGCATTTGGCATTAGCAGTTCCTCTGACTTTCATCATTCGGCTTCATAGTCTGTGTCATAGAGGTAAATTTTAGTTCAGCAGAAAAGGATTCAGCTTAACTGACACAAATGTTAATGAGAATCTTCTGGCTAAACCTCTTCCCACAAATTTGAAAGTTTACATTTAAAGGTCAGAGGATTCCTGTGGCATTTGAAGACAATGAAATATATTCTCAGGGCACTATTTATTCTGCCACAGAAAATCTAGTTGTTGAGACTCAGAAGTCCTCCCAGTTACATTTATTATGATTTATAAAGAAGGGAAAACTACACTGACTGTTAAAATAGCAAGAATCCAGCCAGATTCTCCTGCACTTTACCCTAGAAATAACCACAAAGCAAACTGAGACTGTATCAAAAATGAATGATTCAGAAGTATTTCTAAGCTTCCAAGTTTGGGTGAGAGACGTGTGGTTTTGAACAAGTTTCCACCTGCCAAGTTTTTTTCTACCATGAAGCAATCGCAAAACCAACACAGAAATCCAGGAAACCCATGCACACTCTAATGCTATTACATAGTATAAGCAACAAATTAAAAAGAATATGTGGACCCCATCTAAGTCAGTTTAAGAATTTTGGGTCTGGTTTTCCGAAAAACATTGTTTTATCCTCCAAAACAGTCTGAGATACACTGTTGTAGAGAAAAGGGTGACACACAGGTCTCCATACTCTCAGAAGCTGAATGATTCCTGTAACTTGAAACTCTATGGCCATTTATCTGGTTCTGAAGGATTTTTGAAAATTGGCTTCAGAAGACTTGTGAAATTCATGTAATAGTTTACTCTTCAGAGAAACAATTATTTTATGACAGGTAGCTCCTATCTGGTGTCGTTCAATTCACAGCAACCTTCCCAAAATGAGCTGACTGGTCCTAAAGGACTGGAACAAGAAGCGCAATAGCATATTTCTATGACTTTTTCACAATATTATCCTACAGTCTGTCCAGGCACAGATTTCATGCTGTTTTCTTCAGATAGCTGCAGGAGCAAATTGGTTCTGTCTTTCACAACTGTTATGAAAAAGAGTTATAAAAATATAATTCTCTTAAAGACATCCTACCAACAATTCTATTGTATGGCCAGATGCCATGTTAAAAATGGAAACATTTCCTGAAGAAGCAAGAAAGAAAAGTAGATAATTGGATTTTCTTCTGCTTGTCAGGAACATACCACTCAACACCAGGCACTGAAGGGAAGAGATACCACTGCTTAGTAAGTCATGGTAATTTGACAGCTGACCTAAAAGGCCATTTGACTGTGAACAATAGGTATCTGTTAAGGATTTATTACTGCTCCTGATTATGTTACCAAAGTCTTGCTTAGAAAAAGTCACAAACACTTAACAGGGGCAAGCATCTCCTTCTGTTATCTGGGTTTACGTTCATGTAACCCCACTAACCTTGAAAGAATTATTCCTCGTTTATAGTATTAAGAGATAAGAATCAAGCCAAAGATTTATTCTGTAAGTCAGATATTTGTCCCATCTATTTCATGGGGATATTTCAAACTGAATGTAAGAAAACCCAGTATGTTCTGTTTGGGCATAAATACAGATTAAAGACAATCCAGCACATGTCCTTGCTGAAAACTGAAACAAGGGAAGATGAGCTGCATTAACTGAAGGTCTGAGGTAATAAATAGTGGATAGTGCTGAAAATTATCCTGTCATTAGCCAGACAAAGCACAAGTCGAAGAAATCTTGTTCTGAAGGAACAGAACCTTTTGTTGAATTTTAGATATCTAAATAAATATTCCTGGTCAAAAAGCAGTGTCCATTCTCCAATAAACATGTGCTAAGAATGAAGATGAAGAACTTGGGAAAAAAAAACTTTTTTTCTGCTATTTGCATGCTTCTCATTTAAAAATAGGTACATTTTATATTTCTTTGTAATAATTTCTTTTATGCTTTTGATCAAAAAGGGTTGATTTTGAAATGTACTGCTTCCTTATTTCCTATGTCCTCTTATTCTTTCCCATATTTTTATCCCATACTCCTTTCTTTTCTGTGTCCCTGTCTCTCACCCCATTCATCCCTCCTCCTTTTTTTTCACCAGTTAGACTGGAAGCTGGCACAGGAAAAGAAAGAAGGAAGGTGAAGGATGATTAAAAGAATGAGAAAAGGAAAATGGAAAAGAAAGAAAAAGCTAATGCATAAGAATATTATAGTGTAAGTTAAGTTAAAGGAAGAAAAGATCTTTTTAAATAAAATACCTATTTTTTCTGAAAAGATTGGTCAGCTTTGTTTTCTGAGGTCATTTAACTCTGGTTGCTAAGCTCTGTATGTTACTATAATAAGTATCATAACTATCAACTGCAAAGGCCAGTAAATGCTGGATTAGGAAAACAGGGAAGACCTGGCATTAGCTGGCAGCTGGCTAGGCTACAGGCTCCATTCCCTTCTTGTCAGCATATCCCACACCAAGCCCACTACACCATGCAAGAGAACTGCCAGATTATGACGATTGTCATGACTGTGATAACTGTACTGAAGTCAGCAGCCACAAGGAATTCTCCTGTCTCCCGGAGTCCCTGAGCATCAGCTTGAGTGGGTTGTGCCATTTGCATTCAAACTGCACAAAAGCCAAGTGCTTCATACTTCTCCTTTCCAGAGTGATCAGTTACTTCGTGAAAGCCACTGCCAAGACTTTTGCAGGGAATCTGACTCACTGCACTCTTTCCTCCACTGTGCAGTTGCCTTCAAAGGCATAAACTATTAAATATTATATAATGTTAAATATTAAACTATTGACTATCATTAGGCACATCACATTATTCCCACTGAAAATGTGTGCCTTCTATTGGTTGCTTAGAAAAGCTCCCATTTAAGAATGCTGTGGCCACTCCAGCCAGCTGCTTCAGATTTCTAGGGCATGTTAGATCTTCTTACCTGGTAGGGAATATGTTTTCCCCAGTTTGACTCTCAATTTATATCTTCAGTACTGCAAGTTATTTATATGACAAGTTTGTTCAAGTGAATTTTATTTGTTGTTGAAGTGTTGAAAATAAACTTACAGATGTTTGGAAAATTAAACTTGACCTTTCAAACCTGTGGAATGCCGTACTTTGTACTGCAACTCCTACCCATGCAAGTTCCAGCTACAGATGATCGTAAGCAGAAATAACATCAACTAATTTAACACAATGCTCACATTAAAAAATGAATATTTGTCATCAGTTTCTTTATTAGCATCTATTATTTCACTTGTTTTGTCTTTATGACACATAGACAACTGACATACCGACATCAGCAGTTGTGGCAAATGGCAGTGGAGGCAAGTAACCATGATAGGAACATTAAACTGAGTGGATACAGAGGCAGAATATCAGGTCTCCATTTCTGAAGTGGAGAGTCTCCATTTTAAAACAAGAAACACTCAGAATGGCAAAAATTCAAAGGGATTTTTTAACTAAATGCTGTAATTTGATTTAGTTTTTATCAAAGTCAGTGGTTTATCTTTGCATAGTTACCCTTTTTTTTCACAGTGTGCTTATCTATAGCTCCTTTTAACATTACTGCTTGGACTTAATTTGCAATATAACTGAATGATCAGCATTAATGATAGCAGGGAACATTTTCTTCAGAAGAACTACATAAAGCAGTGTTGAATCAGTAACAGTGAAAATTACATCAGCAGTAACTGCAAAAAATTTCTTTTATTGTTGTATAACAGCACGTATATGAGTTATCATGCTTCTAACCAGTTTAACCGAACTTGTGTTTCTAATACAAAACTTCAGAATGTCGCTTCTTGCCTCATTTTCACATGCTAGCAGAACAAGGGGTTTTTGTATTGATCCTTTGCAAATGTGCATCAATATGTTGGTTTTATACAGAACTTTCATGATGGAAACCAGGGTCAACTTTCAGCCCACTGAAGTCACTATAAAGAGTCTAATTGATTTCAGGGGACATTGCATCGTATCCTAAACACTGATATCTCTCCAGAGTAGCTATGAAAACACTTGGAAGCAATCAAAACCTATAAAGACTTAAGGATCTAGCAGGCCATTTTCCCACAATTTCTGTTTTCAGTTTGTATAGTAGTGGGAGGTCATGGGATAGACTTGACACTTGGCATTTTCTTTTCCTTCTCCATGTCTTTGCAGAATTATGCCTGACACCCTCAGGCTGTCACTGAGGTGTGTGCAGAGGGCAGAGCAGAAGAAATGCACAAGGGAAAAATGAAAGGTAATTCCAGCAGACGACAGACTCCTGTTAATGTGTCAAAAGAATTTGTGCTTTAGGTATTTTTGCCACCATTCTTGTCAGCTTCAGGTTGGCATCTTGGGAGTTTACAGAAGTCCTTGTCAGAATAATACAAGCAGAAGTATAGAAAGAGAAATGAAGGAGACAACGCAAAAAGAGAGAATGAAGTTTAATTACGAAACTGCGCTTTTCCATTTAGATGGTTTTTTCTGCTATCTGGTCTCAAGCTGACACTTGACTCTTGTAGGTGTCCTTTAGCACAGCTAGATTACAGAAGTAGATGGAAAACTGAGGGAGAAGAATTTCAAAGGCACAAGGAGTTAGGCTCTTCCTCTGTGCAGAGAAATTACCTTTCCTTGGAAAATCTTCCTCAAAAAGATACAGGCTAGTTAGGACTTTTTTTTTACTCAGTTTGCTGAGTAAGTCTGGGAGAGATCCTTCTCCCACCACCAAGAATGTGGTTTTGTTCATATGTTTAAAACTACAAATTACAGGTGTATGTTGATCAGAGGTGATAATCATGTGAAGGAACACAAAGGATCTAAGTACCCATGAGGAGGAAGGCATGAAAGGGCCCTAAAAAAGACCTGAAGATATTTTTAGAACAGGAAAGAAAATGTAGGTTGAGAGCCCAATAAATGCTTCCTGACACACAGTAAAATGTTAAGTTCCCTGAAAATCTACAATCTTGGACAAGATGAAAAAAAAAAAAAAAAAAAAAAAAAGAAAAGGCAGATTTTTCAATTATACCAGTTTCTAGGATTCATTTTAAAGGTGAGCTGTTTCCCTTTTTTCATGGTGCTTATCTATCAGTATTTGTCAGTCATTAATTCCTACACTCTCACATGTGAAATTATTGTCCTCTTCTCTGTACCTGCATATACTAATTAGAATAATGGGCTATGTGGAAAAATATTACTACAAAACTGATACTTATAGGTTTAACTTATGTTTTCATGAATCAGATCACTTGGGAAAAAGTAGACCTGATAACCAGATAGCTCTCTGCAGACTATCAGCAATTATTCCATTAATCATCAATAGTCCTTGGATTATTTTATGAAGATCACTAAGGTCTATGCTTTATTTGCCTTTTGTTTCTGTAGTTTTGGAGTAGAAAAGTACCTATTTTCCTCTTGGCAGTGATAGGATAGGATAGGATAGGATAGGATAGGTAGGATAGGATAGGATAGGATAGGATAGGATAGGATAGGATAGGATAGGATAGGATAGGATAGGATAGGAGTAGAAAGATCACTAATGAGAGCAATTGACCCTCACAACTAGTGATTTTAAAGAACAGGTTTCCATATCTATTGACAAAATATTGTTTATAGAAAGCTTAAACCTTAGTCACTGTTGCAAGTTTTACAAACACTAATTGACATTAACCACATCAAATTGAGATTTCAGCTTGTTTGTTAAATAGGAAAAAGAAAATTAAATGTAGAAAATTTTGTTTGAGTTTCCACTTCCTCAAGTAGAAGATAAGGTGTTTATAAATTAGACTTTTAGATTATCTATTTGGCTCATGTTGTCCTATAAGATACATGAAATCTTTCTCTCTTTTTATATTAGTGCAGGTAAGTGCTTTACAAGTCCCAGTAGGCAAACAGTGTAGGTTATCCCAAGCTCCAGAACAGTTGGCAGGAAGCAACTGTAACATCCTCCATTTATATAGAATCCTTGGGATTTTCTCAGCATGCACTATTTTAAAGGCAGTACACATAGCAAAGGCAAGGAGCTGACACAGTCCATAGTCAAGATTCTTAACTGAGTACTCAAGGTAAATGGTAGACAATAAACTCTCATGTAGCCAGAGGAAGATGAATGCACAGTATAAAAGTGATTGTAGCAGTGCTTCCCCACATTCTTCCCAAATTTTTGTCTCAAACTAATCAGTGGAGCTTTAAATTTGGTTTACTTCAGTCTTTTGCAGGCCATATCAAGAACACACAATCTATGACTTTGATCAATCTAGGACATGTTTATCTATTTGTGGTTTAACACCTGAGGATATAATATATATAATATATAATATATAATATAGAATATAGAATATAGAATATAGAATATAGAATATAGAATATAGAATATAGAATATAGAATATAGAATATAGAATATAGAATATATATAATGTATAATATATAATATATATTATACAATATATAGTATATAGTATATCATATATAACATTTTATATGCTCAAAGTGACTCAAGGATACCATACTAGACTGTATTGCAGTGCAAGAACACTGATAAAATAAGTCCTATGCAATGAGATAGTTGTTTTGTTTTTTTTTATCAGGGCACACTATCATCTTATCTGGAATCAAATCCTTCTGGTGGTAGAGACTTGAGGTCACCTCTCGCTTACTTCTTGTCAAAATTGGTCAGTTTGCCAACATAAGAATATTTCTGAAATACCACTGTAGGGCAGAAGAGGGAAATTTATTGAACTTGTAGTTACTAGAAATTAAACAGTAAACAATGTTTCTGGCTATATTCCCATTTCAAATGCCTGTGACTTGTTAGAAGGGGAGGGGTACACAGGTCATTAGCTGTATTTTCCTCTAGAAAGGGCAAGAAAGGTTCAGCATATCACACTGAAAGTAACTTTACATTAAAACATTTGCCATTTCTAGGAAAGAATAATTCCCCATTGTGTGAGTTTTACTGTATCTGCCAGAACAGAGGTCTGGCAGATATCAGAGGACTACTACCGTAATGTCTTATGATTTGTAAAAAGTAATGGGGCGGTTCACCTATGCAGTATGGAAATAAATGGTAATATAGTCAGGAAGGATAAAGTAGAATAGGCAAGTGTATAAAACAGCTGACAAAGATGGTGTTAAAAGCTCTTCAAGAGGGGTTAAGAGCTTGTCTTTCTGCAGGCAATAGCATAATGCAGTGGTATAGCCAACAGTGGTCCTCAATGAGACAAAGCATAATTCATCAAAATCTCTTCATTAACATGAATAAACACTTATATGACTAGTGCCAACTAATCCAGAAATGTTTATATAATGGTCCAGGAAGGAAAAATGACCACATGGCATTGAACAAGTAGTTTGAGTTTATTCATTCTGCTCAGATCTCCAAGAAACTAGATGCCTCATCATCCTGTCATTTAAGTAGATGCAGCTAGCTGGGACTATGACCTTGACTTTTTTCTCAAACTAAGCTTATTTGATACAACTTTTTTGGCCATTTCCTTTATCAGGATGATAGACACGTATCTAACTCGTAGTATATCTTATTAACCCACTTCTGATATTTGTGGGGAAGATGCTAAAGTTATTTTTCCTGTTCCCAAGTGGCCAAACTGTAATTTTCACATTTTTCATTTTTTCCAGCAGTCTAGTCTACGAGGGTGAACACAAAGATGGACGTAATCTGTAACCCATGCCAGCCTACAAACTGAAGAGATGGGTTAGAAGGAGAAAGTACGCACATTATTTCAATAAGTTATTAATGTGCAAAAACCTCCCATCTCTACCACAGCTCAACAGTGCTAGAAACACAGCTATCTTGTTCCTCAGGTTAAAGGATGAGCAAAAGTTCCCAGGTCTGTCTGTGACTTCCCATGTAAACATACCCCAAGGATTATGGGGGAGATTATGGGAGAATCTGCCATAACTTTTCTGTGAAATCAGCAGAACTGGGTGCCTCTCTGTAGCGCCTGTACACTAACATTCACAACATGGGAAGAACTAGAAGTCCATGTACAGTCACATGGCTACAATCTTATCAGGATCACAGAGACACGGTGGGATAGCTCAAATGACTGGAATTCTGCCATGGATCAGTACTGGTTCCTTATAAAGGACAAATCTGGGTAGGCAAGGAGGAGGAGTTGCCCTTCACATGAGAGAGCAGTAGGAATGCATGGAGGTCTGCCTAGGGATGGATGATGAGCCAGCTGACAGTTTATGGGCCAAGATTAGTGGACATGGGTGAGGCTGTGCTGGGGAAGATGCAGACCTCTATCCTGATTGAGAAAAAATAGATTAATCCTTCTTCAGACAACTGGAAGAAGCCTCACATTTTCAGGCCCTGGTTCTCATGAGGGGATTTTAACCACCCTGATGTCTGCTGAAAGGACAACACAGAAGGGCACAGAAGCAATCCAGGAGGCTTCTGGAGTGCATTGACAACAACTTCCTAACACAGGTGATTGAGATAACAAGGGGAGACCACTCTGCTAGACCTCATATCTACAAAAGGGAAGAACTGGACAGGGATGTGAAGGCCAGGGGCAGCCTTAGCTGCAATGTGGTCTAGCTGGCCCTGCTCTGAGCTGAGGGGCTGGGGCAGAGAGTATTCAGAGGTCCCTTCCAACCTCAATTATTCTGTGATTCTATGATCTTTGTCTTAGGATAATATTACTTCCCACAAGTTATCTTTCCTAAAAAGAAATACAGTGATCCCTATTCCAGATAATAGAGTTCAGGATCTTGAGAGAAAGAAAAAAAAAAAAAAAGGAAAAATCAGGATCACAACCCTGGAGTTCAGGAGAGCAGACTGCCCTATTCAGGTACCTGCTTGGAAGAATCCCATGGCATATGACCCTGTGGAGAAGGAGAGCCAGGAGAGCGGGTTGATTTTCAAGGTTGCCTCCAACAAGTGCAACACTGATCCATCCTGACAAGCAGAAAAATCAGGCAAACACAGCAGGAGGTATGCATCAATGAGCAAGATGCTTCTGACAAAACGCAAACATCAAAGAGAAGCACAGAAGAGGAGGAAGCAGTATCAGGTGAGCCACAGAAATATGGAGCTGTCCTGGAAATATGGAGACTGTCTGTGCAGGCAGGGATGGGGGTAGGAAAGCCAAAGCCCACATAGAATTGAATATGCTGAAGGATGTGAAGGGCAACAAGAAGGGCTTTTACAAGTATACCAGCAGCAAGAGTAGCAAATATATGGACCCACTGCTAAATAGAGCAGGAAACTGGGTGATAAAGAACATGGAAAAGATGGAGGTTCCCAAGGCCCTCTTTGCCTTGATCTTTACAAGATCTTTACCAACCTTCAGGAATTCCAGGTTCATGAGACCAGCTGGAAAGTCTGGAGTAAGGCTGAATTGCTCTTGATGGAAGAGGATCAGGTTAGGGAGCATTTAAACAAACTGGACATGCACAAGTCCATGGGACTGGTGCCCCCACAAGCACTGAGGGAGCTGACAGATGACACCAAAAGGCCACTGTGAAAGTTATAGCAATTGGAAGAGTATTCCTAAAGAACTGGAAGAAAGCAAATGTCACTTCCATCTTCAAGTAAAGCAAGAAGGAGGATTATAGCAACTAAAGGCTTGTCAAGCTTGCCTCAACTCCTGGGAAGGTGGTGGAACAACTAATCCTGAAATCATTTCCAAATATATTAAGGACAAGAAAGTGAATGGGCATTGTCAGCATGGACTTATGAAAGGGGAAATCATACTTGATCAACCTGATTGCCCTCTACATGAGATTACTGGCTTGGTAGTCAGAGAGCAGTAGAGGTTTTTTATCTCAACTTTGGTAAAGCTTTCAACATCATCTCCCATAACAACCTCATAGATTAACTGATGAACTACAGGCTAGATAAATGAACAGTTGAACTGAAGAGTGGCTGAACTTCCAGACTCCGAGAATTGTGATCAGTGACACAAAGTTGGCGGCAGAGCAGTAGTATAACCCAGGGTTGATACCAGGTCCTATGCTGTTTAACATTTTCTCTAATGACCTGTATGGTGGTACAGAGTGCACTCCCTGCCAGGGGGCAGCGTGAGGAAATGAGCACAAATTAAAAGAGAGGAAATTCCATTTAAACATGAGAAAAAAGTTTTTTTACAGTGAGGGTGATCAAACACAGGAACAGGTTGTCTGGAGAGGTTGTGGAGTCTCCAACCTTGGAAGTAATCCAAACCTAGCTGGCTGGACATGGTCCCTAGCAATGTGGTCTAGCTGGCCCTTCTATGAGCTGAGGGGCTGGGGTAGAGAGTATCCAGAGATCCTTTCCAAACTCAATTATTTTGTGATTCTATGATCTTTGCCTTAGGATAATATTACTTCCCACAAGTTATCTTTCCTAAAAAGAAACACAATGTTAATTGTTCCAGTCTTGTCTTGAAAAGTAGAGGGATAATTCTCATGGGTTATTTCAACTGAGTAAACTTTACTTTAATTTTTCAAAGAAAATGTATCTCATAACTCTGTCAGAAGAGATGTAGTCAAATATATTATTTTAACACCTCCAATACAGAACCTCCACAAAACCAAATATGATCAGGGAAGAAAATCAGACAGTAATCAGCAATTCCACAGGATTCAAAGAAATAAAGACATCCTCTAACCCAGTCCAAAATCTCATTATGTCAGGAAATCTCAGAGGATACTCAGATGTCATTAAGAGTGAGACAACTTGCTGAAATCTACGGATCATGTTCTCTCAGACACAGTTTTTATTCTTGTTCATGTGATTCTAGGAGGGAAGTGTAATTTCTACCTATGATTATTCTCACATTGCCCAGAGACATTATTTTAGTGAGCACAATATTAGAGACATTCTTTACATACTACTGAGAGAGCAAATTTTCATTAGTTCAGTCTTATTTCCCTCTAGGTTGTCCTTGGTCTGCATCCATCTCTCCACCCACTGAGATTTAATATTCCAGTTTTTGCAACAATGTCTAGAATTACATGACAATGACCCAATGCTCTTACAGTAACCAGGTTCATTCTTTTCTATCTTCTCCCGCTCCTCTGAATTGATATTTGCCTCTAGAGGAAATGAAACTTGGACATTAACTTTCCTGAAGGCAAGTGCTTTTTTATAC
Source organism: Athene cunicularia (assembly GCF_003259725.1). Lineage (NCBI taxonomy): Eukaryota > Metazoa > Chordata > Aves > Strigiformes > Strigidae > Athene > Athene cunicularia. The sequence continues at coordinate 56,610,017 of NW_020799097.1, read as the reverse complement.
ATTTTTAAACTGATCCCAAAGGTTGTTTTATTATTTACACATTCCAAGAAGGTAATCACTATCCCTCTCTGACAGTCATAGCTAATGTTTCAAATAAAAAAAAATCAAATATTTGCAGAGACACCAGAGCTCCTCCTCTCCCCAGTCTTCCTGCTGTCAAGGAAAAGATGCAAGCAGGTAGTCCAGGCACTTCAAACTCAATGGAACTTGGGTTTTGGGATCAGTTGGATGTTTATAAAAAGACACATCTGAGAGAGCCCACAAGACTCAAGACAATAGTTTGCAATAATCATGGCCCTCAACCTGGAAGATCAAAAGTCCAGCACTCCATAGTTTTCTATGGAGCATAGATGCTCTCCATCCAGATGCAATTTCTACATCTTCCCTGTCCAAACCTTGTCACGGTCCACTCGGTGGACTTGTGATGGTTCATTTGCCACAATCTCGAAAGTGCAAAATTAAGGTGACCAACATCAAAGGGGATAGCAGTAATAAACGAGTGAATCTTTATTGTGTTGCCTGTGAAGTGGCACGCGATAGAGATGGGTGAAAGAAAGGAGAAAAATAAAGTAAAGTTTTAGAGAGAGGGGAGAGAGAGGTTATAGCTACCACCGCTGATCTCATGATGTCCTAACGGTCCCGGGTCCAGCTGATGCTGCGTAGTCAATCGTCGTGGTCCTTGGTGGGGAAGCTTCCAATTTTCATTGTCCAGAAGTCATCCTTTTATGCTCAGTAACACACCTTGCTCACCTCCGCCTCAGGGGTCTCCACCCTTCTCAAGCAAGGCCATTGCACATGTGCAGGGAGGGGCATCCGAGGCGTGGTCAGTCTTGGAGGCGGGCAGCCTTCCACCAGGAGGTGTTTTGGTATTATAATGAAGCAAAGTTCATCTAAGGTTCATGATTTCTTCATCGATGTTATGGCAACAGTTGTGATCCATCTTTTTTGACAGTGGCTATGCGATTATCTCTAACAGCTCTGGCTAGGCCCAGGTACCAAAAAATAGCACAGCACTCTCTGTACTGCACGGCTCAGGCACTGCAGAACAGCCCAGCACTGCCTGCACCGCACGGTCAGTGCTCAGGAGAACAGCCCAGCACTGCCTGCACCGCACGGTCAGTGCTCAGGAGAACAGCACAGCACTCGCTGTGCCACACAGTTCTGCTTTCAGGAGCCTTGGCATCACATCCCACTCCAGGGATGGGCAAGGCCAAGCAGGCCGTTGTCAGGTACCTCACTGTCCATGTCCTTGATGACAATGTTGAGACAGTGCTGATCTTCTGACCAACTCTTACAACCTGTAACATGCCTATGGCGCTCTTGAAGTCTTCAGAGATACCCTGTGAAGTATCAGTCACTGCATTAAGATCTTGAGCTATAAAATACTTCATAAATTTTATGATGGGATATGATATGGTTGAGCACCAACTCTAGGCCATTTTCAACAGTGCTGTCAGGGCATCCAGAGGCACAGGTGGCCCAGGCTCCTACACCTTAGTACACATCAACCAGTGCTCCTGCCTGTGGACTCTCAGGACAGAAACTTCCCCTGTGGCCTCTGAAAGCAGGAAACCCCCGCCAAACCGTCAGTACTAGCTTGTTGGATCCAACCATAGCTTGTTCATTCCCTGAATATCCTCTCCACGGGAGACTGCTTGCTTACACCCTGACTCTTTAGAAGGCATAAAACCCACAGAAGTTTGATCAGGCCTTGCATATTCTCCACTGGCCTTTGGTTTTTATTGTTTCTTTGTTCATTTGCTTTACCAGTTTCTGGTGATCATTCTCAACCATGACCCCATCCATCAACCAGTTTTACAGTGCACTTTCTTTTCTCCCACTACCTAATCCGGGTATGCATCACTTGCCTCTTTACCTGACTCCATCTGCCAGCACATGACAAGAGAAAGTAAATTTGATTTCACAATGTTGTGTCCCACACCGGGCTGCCTGCAACAAGACACCTTTCTACAAACAGACTGCCTCTGCTGACTGTCTGGAATTGTGTCCTGTTGTGGTTAATGGTAAAACCCACTCTGAGTACAACACCGTCAGCCTAAGGGAGGATCACACCTATTTATAAAAGAAACAGATGGGCGTTTTTGAGAAAAGACAAAAAAAAAACCCTGGGAATACTATTGCTGTAATGCTTTATACCCTTTATATTGCTTGTAAAATGCCTGAAGACTTCTAGAGTCTTTGCAATTATTGGAGAAGGCAACAGGAAATAAAAATGTGTTGCTTAGGAAGAGCAATGTTTTCTTTACCTTTATAAATAAACCTCCTGTATCTTTTGACACCTGCAAGCATAATTTTCTTGGTTCCAAACCACAGTATTTCATGCTTCCTGTTAAGCTTTGATCTGTGTGAAAACACACTACATAAGAGAGCTAAGAAGACAGTACAGTTAGCAATCAATATTCGTATTTTATTCTCTATCATTTTAATTTCAAGAATTGACAAAGTGTAAGAATAGTTTAAAATATCGCGTAAGCAATAATATAACCAAAATGCATGGTACAAGAAGTTATTATGCATGCATAACTAGGAAACACAACAAAATATGTTCTGCTGTTTAGACAGATAGCATGGGGTTCAATTTACTTAACTCTATCCAATCAGAAATTAAACATCTTTAATAGAATACCAGTCTAATCACTGAAAAAAAAAAAAAAAAAAAAAAAAAAAAATAGAGGCACCTCTGGGGCAATTCACCCACTCTGTCCTCAGATGGATGTCTAAGGTATGTAGGATAGATCACCTTTTGGAGAATGTTCTCTCTCTCTCTGCCTTTCCTGTTGATAAGAAAGAGCCCAGGTCAGTTTAGGTCAGATACTGACCTTTTAGATTAGCGAGAATTAGGTGAAATTAAACACCCCCCCACAAGGTCTCACCTTTCCCAGAGTTTTTTCCTGTGTGATAAGTCGTTGTGCATTTAAGTACAAAATGAAGGCTGAATGGAAACATCATTTTATGTGGGATTCCTTGGATTTCCATGAAAGTCAGTGGAAAGAGGCCACTGACTCCAAAATCATACTGACTATAGTCCTATTCATTGCTCAGCTCTCCCTAGAGTAACAGCCTCAGGCTCTGAACCTTACCACTGTATATACATCCCAGTTTACTTCATGCCCTTTGTCTTCCACAACTATCAAAATAGCTGTCAGAATCTTTCACTCACACACTGCCTCAGTAGTAGCCAGAGACAAATAGTTTAAAATCCAAAACTTCATTGACCCTTTTAGTTGTTGTGAACAGTAATGACTCTTGTTCCTCGCAAGTGCTTCTTTGAGCGCTTCAAGAAAAAATACATATACGTAAATCTGGACAAGTAAATTCCCTTTACTTGAGAAAAACTGCTTCTCTGCTTTCTTCAGAAAAAGGGAGCTGATTGAGATCCTTTTATGGCAGCAAAACTACTTGTTCAGTTCACTGACACTGCAGACAAAATAGCACACATTAAGACAAAGTGGATCTGCCCAGCCTTGCTTGGGGTAAAGCTCAACCCTGAAAACAGTGCTCAGTTTTTACGTGCTTAAGCATAATAAGGTCCTGGAAAAAATAAGCATCTTTTATTAGAGACACATGCTTTTTGTCACGGCTGGTGCTTATTAGTCCTGTAAGTTATTAAAAGAGACCCTCTGAGCTCAAGGGTGATTTGGCTTGGCCAGCCTGCAGGTCAGTATGCCAGCAACATGTTCTGTTTTGAATTCCCCAGATCTCATTGAAAACACGTCCAACAGCTTGGCTTTCAAAGCAGTGTTCTGAGGTACTTCCCCTTGGCTCTTTCAATCTAATACATTCACCAATGTTTGCTCTTACTGCAATTTTGTGTTTCTTTCATAAAGAAGGAGAGTCACTTTGCTCTGACACTGATTTTTGTCATCATCAGTCAGGCTGAAGTTCTGAGCTTCTCAAAGATGTTCAACATTTCAATACAAAGGTCCATGGAAAAAGCAGGGTCCTCAGAATGGCAGAGGCTTAACCATTTTTGTAGGCTTTCATAGTAACCACTTGCAAAGAAGTGCCTGAAAAAGAACAGTGAAGATGCTTTGGAGACAGATCTGGAAAAAATAATTTTTAAAAATCCCAGTACATTCTAAATACCCAAAAGTTGTATCATTCCAAGAAAAAGGGCAGCACAAGATGCATGTAGGTAAATTTAAAAAACAAGTTATGGTGTCTATAACAGTGGGGTTAGCAGAAACAGTTTTTGACGCTGTCAATCCAAATGAGAGATGACAAATAGTTTACACTTTTAAGGGACTGACTATAAAGCTGGGTAGTGTAAATCTGATGCACAAGAAAAAATGTAATATAGCACACGACTGGGTCTAGAACAAAAATTAAATACACAAAATATTGTGGGTTATAGTGAAGAATTTATTCCTTCTACCTCATTGATTGGATGATATTCCATCATACTAAAAAATAAATACATAAATAATCAAGAACTTAAAAAATAACAGAAAAGTTTAAAAGTTAAGCCACTCATAGATATGACATACACAACTGTATCCCAGTATCACTTGTTTTCATAATTTTTTGTAGCTTCAATAACACAAAAGACAATAATTAGAAGGCAGCTTCACTGTTCTTTCTGAAGCATTGCATAAAAAAATAAGTGATTTTAAAATGGAAGTTAGAAATTAATATTTAGCTTTTTTTCTTATATCACAAAGTCAATGAATCCTGAAAACGAGGAATGCCTAAAATAATATACTACAAAAGGAAAGCAGTTGCATGTAGTATTTGAACTATCTTTTTCACAAGGCTGTATAGGAACCAGGAGAGCTTGGAATTGTTTCCATAGAGCAAAACAGCAAAATAGCTCATTAATCTTTTCTTTAACATAGACAAAGTTTCATGTTCATCACTGTCTTAATTCAGCATTGCAAATCAAAATTGTAATACTAAAGACATCCATGTCTGTAGAGACAAATTTCCTCTAAAACAGAGAATAAATCTGGAAATGATGGAACTGATGCTACAGTTGTCTTTTTCCCCACTAGGCCACATAGTGGAAGAAAGTACAGAATTTAAGAGTGTATCAAATTACACTGGATCTCTTTGTCTGAATCTAATGACATATTATGAAAAAAACATGGCATCCATTTGTAATTTGATTACAAGAAAACAGAGTTTTAGAGAAAGCTTAGTAGGTTGATTTATTTTTAAGTTTAAAATGTCTCTTTTACACTGTTAGGGGTTTTTTTCCCATTTAAAAATGGAAGCCAAAATATTTAGACAAAATCCACATTTATAATGTATTTCATGAATCATAGAATCATAGAATGGTTAAAGATCATCTAGTTCCAACCCTCCTGCCAGGGGCATTGACACCTTCCCTTCCAACCTGGCCTTGAACACTGCCATGGAGGGGGCAGTCACAACTTCTCTGGGCAACCTGTTCCAGTGTCTCACCACCCTCACAGGAAAGAACTTCTTCCTTATATCTAGCATAACTCTACCCTCTTTCAGTGTAAAACTGTTTACCACTCATCCTATCATTACACTCCCTGATGAAGAGTCCCTCCCCATCTTTCCTGTAGGCTCCCTTTAAGTCCTGGAAAGCTGCTATGAGGTCTCCCCGGATCCTTCTCTTCTCCAGGCTGAACAACCCCAACTCTCTCAGCCTGTCCTCATAAGGGAGGTGCTCCAGCCCCCTGATCTTCTTCATGGCCCTCCTCAAACAAGTCCATGTCCTTCTTATGTTGGGGGCCCCAGAGCTGAACACAAAACTTCAGGTGGGGTCTCATCAGAGCAGAGAGCGGGAGAATCCCCTCCCTTGACCTGCTGGCCACACTTCTCTGGATGCAGCCCAGGACACAGTTGGCTTTCTGGGCTGCGAGCGCACATTTTTCCATCCACTAATAACTCCAAGTCTCTCTCCCCAGGGCTGCTCTCAATCCACTTATCGCTCAGCCTGTATTTGTGCTTGACCCATGTGCAGGACCTTGCACTTGGCCTTGCTGAACTTCATGAGGTTTTCATGAGCCCACCCCTCAAGCCTGTTAGGGTGCTTCTATTATCATAGGAAAAGCAGTTTTTACAAAATTACTCAGTCACTTGTTAGTAATTTTGAAAATGTTACACACAGTGTCCACTGTAGTGCAACCAACATAAGCACATTATTTTGTTTGTGTGAGTGTTTATAGACATGTCATGATTTTGTTGCAAGTCATAATTTATACTTTCATTTGAAATGTGTTTTTCCTGAACAATTTTACATATTACACTAAGCAGTGTTTTGTTTTTACTTAGGAAAACCTTTCTCACACAGTTATGGTTTTGCATCTCACAAAGATAACAATGGGAGATGTTCTTTCACATACACAAGAATCAAAATACAGGTATTTGAGGTTTTTTTTCTGGAAAGCCTCTGGAAGATTATAAAGTGAAATGAGCACTGTGACATGTTCAAGTTTCATCCCCCTTTTTCATTTCCTAAAGAACAGTGAGTGCTTGACATTTTCTTATCTTTATGGTGTCTCAGCCGTAAAATTTCAGTTAAATTATAGTTTGAGATGTTAGCATTAATATGTTAATTGCTTGAACATCGATATTTAAATATACTATGACAGCTACTGAATAGCACAAACTATGTATGTATACTAATGCACTTTTACTCAGATTCCTGTATTCTTCTAATCTTGCCAATATCTTTGAACAAAAAAAGGTTTATTTTTAGAGAGAACATGTTCTTCTACAGGTTCTGCTTGTTTATGAAGGTATTGACATAAATGGAACTTGGAGTCCTTTCAGTTTCAAAGAGGTTTTATCAGAGAGACTTTTAGAAATCATATATACTACTCCATAGGTTAAAGATATATTCATTACAAAAGAAAGGTCTGTGCACTTATTGACAATGCTTTTAGCAAACTCAGGCAACATGTACATGGGTTTAATTCAACTTTGATTTCATATCTGCAATTAATAGCTTCTAAATCTATCAATGCTCTGTGTATTCCACACAGTCTAAAATAACCTGTGGGTATTTTACCAAAAACATTGCTGCAGTGAAGTACCTTGTCTTGTCCTCTTCCTCTGTGTAAATCCACTACTTCTTTCCCTCTCTTGTGCCCATATAAATCTTCCACTCTTCTCTTCATCTTTCTCACATTACAGCTGCTCCTGAATGGAGCAAGCTATTTAACATGGATAAAGAATACAGAAAATAAGAATTTTTGCCTGTCCAGTAATCCCATGTCTTTGGCTCTTGGACCAAGGCAAGAATTACCCTTTTGCAACCCACCATTTCCATGTAACCTTAACGGTGGAAGAGGAAAGAAAAATCTTTTTCCTTGTACTTGGTGGAAGAAAAGTAAAGGAGTTAATCTCTCCCTGCTGCACATCTACAAATATTAGACTGGGACAGAGGATAACCCATTTTCAACATCCAGTGCTTCAAAGTAAGACACCTGAGACAAAACAGCCACACTGATACAAACACAATATGATTTACTACCACTATGTAGGAAAGAGATGCTGCATATAGCACTATGAATATGTCATCCCTGCTCAATTGTAGTCAAAAAATCCATAAGCAAGGATCACAGTTCATGCCAGCCTCACATCTGAAGTACTGGGTGCACCCCAGCTACAATATCTTAAAAATACACAGTTGACTTGGAAAAGGGAACAAAGACAATGGGAAGTGTGGAATGGCTGTTTAGGGGAAGAGTTTAAGAGAAGAGCCCACACAGACCATGACCACTCAGCCTGGAAAAAAGGCACGTGAAATAAAGCCTAAATGTCTGTACAACTAGAAAGACAACTATAGTATCTTTCAACACAACAGCCAAGAACACACGATCTCCTGATTAGACAACAGTTGCACTCCATGCATAACTAAACCAGGAAAGTCACTCCCAATGTCAAAATTATTAATGGGCTTAAAAGTAGATGAATTATGGAGGGCTAATTTAGCTTGTGACTGTTAAGCATAATGGTCTTAATAAAGCCTCAATAAAACCCTATGCCACAAACTGCTGTGAACTGGGAGAAGACCAGGGGAAGGAACACTCCATTTTCTCAGCTCCACAGCATCTGCTTTACAGCATTGCAGGAGGCAGGATTCACAGCTGGATAGAGCTTTTGTCTAAATGAGCAGGGCAAATATTGAACTCTTATGATAACCCATAACTGACAAAGTGCTTCTACTGAGACTTGTTTAAATTCAAAACAGTATGTAAAGCAGCCACCTGCTTCCCTTTTCACCATAATGGTTCTGGTGACAATTGGAAGACTCAAAATGAGCCAGATTATGTTTTATGCCTTTCCCCAGAGGCCCTTCTTTCTCTGTGCAATAGTACTCTGTAGCCTATTATGATGTCCCCATCTGTCTTAGTCATCATGCAGCCAAGCTATTTGTATTTAGCTCCTTAACCTTTCCTAATGAATCAATTTCTCTAACTCAGTAATCAAGACTGTCTGACAGGAAGGCAAAGTAAATCTTGGATTTGGAAATAGGGTTTCAGACAGCAACTCCTGCAACAAGAGATAGAAATTCTCTAGGTCATTTTTATTACTTTTTTTTGGGTAAACATGTATATTTACAGGGGGAAACAATGAAGCAAAAAGGATTGACAATGTTCGGGAAAAAAAATGGGCACTGGATAGCAAAGACCATTGAAAAGTCTAAGAGCAAAAGTCAGGATGAAGATGTGCTTTTTTCTTTTCTGTTGGATTATGAAAAAAAATCCATCCATCCATGCATCCATCCTTCTGTTCCTCCTTCCTTCCTTTGTGCCTTCCTTGCTTCCGTCTTTCCCTCCCTCACCCCTCTTTGTTTGTGCTATGGCTACTCCATAGTTTTGAGACCTTTGAATCTCTAGAGATTTGTGCCCTAATAGGCAAATGTGTTGAGGAAGAAACAGGGCAAACCTTTGGTTATTCAGAAGAAACTATCTATATTCTAGAATGTTTATTTCAAGATAGTCTTTTACAACTTTCTTGACTATTCCCTTGAAATTGTATTTAAGTAAAAAATTATATCTAGCTGGGAGGAATGTAAATCAACCTGTGCCACATCTTTGGAAATTTTCCTCTTTGTGGTCAGTGAAATGCAGTTTTTCATTGCTGATTTAAACTAGACTTTGACAGATGCTGAGACAGAAAATTTCCATGGAGCAAAGCCCACATGAACTGCATTTTATGACGAACAAGAACCACTACACACTGCAATATCAGCTTTGAAGTGACTTTAAAGATATCTTTGATAGAGCTCATTTTCACACTCTGTAGATTACTGACTGTTTAATTATACTGAATTAGAAACAGTATCAATAGTTGGTATGGAGGTGTTGATTCTTATACCATATACTTTTTTAGAAAGGTATGCATATTATATATCTGGTATTACATTTTTCCAATTAATTTTGTCTTTTTAATTCATCAATTATATATGGCTTAAATTATCCAAGGGAGCTTTCAGTTGCAGAACACCACAAACCTTGATCTGAACCTATTTCCCTTACATTTTAGGAGGTTACATTGAAACAAAAACTTTTTAACTAGGAAGGACATGCTGTTACTAACTTTGATTTTTACTTCGATCTAAGCAACAAAAGTATACTTGAGTTATTTGACTTAATGTTCACTTAGTGAATGTGTACAGTCTAGTGTGTTACAAAGTTTATCCTGTACAGACTTTATTTAGCAATGTGCTGCCTAAAAATATGAGTAACAGCTTTCAAGAAAATTTTAGAATCAAGTTGAATGCCACAGACTTCTCATGCAAATGAACTAAGTTTTTGTCACTGCCCAGTAGTGAGAGTAGTCATTAATGAAGTATTAATGAAGCTCAATAGCTGCTACAGTTGCTTCTAACTTTGCCAAGGTTTAACCCTCCACATTCATGTTCTTAACACTTCTCTGCTTGAGGGTTGTTTTTAGAAAACTTAAGTTAAAAAATCTCACTCTATCCAGTTCCAAAATCAGTTAAGGAAAAGCCATAACATTGCTCTGAAGCAATTCCTTGGGTTGAAGCCAGACTTCCTCATGGTTGCCTTTCCATGGACTGTTTGCCTAGCTTATGTTCATGATTGTCTCAACAGTTAACGTAACAAGACTCAGGGTGTGACCTTATGGAAGGGGAGGTGGTAGTCTCTCACAGGTTGCACTTGCTCATCTCAAACTGTCATTCTCACAAGCAGCAGGATCTATGTGTCGAAGTTATCTGTCCGGGATTTCTTGTGTGTAGCCTGGAGAGCAAGGGACATCTACTGAGTCCTCCCTATGTCTCCTAGGTTCCTCTTGGTTGGTAATGACAGGTTTGTGTTTGTGTAGGCCTTTTAAGTCTCCCTTTAGGAGCCAAATAGTTATTACAGTGGGATCTTTCAACTCATAACATTGCTTACCTTATCCTCCATCTTAGTCAAGGTTTCCAGGCACTGCCTTTGGTTGCTTCTTTGTGGCTACCATCTGCCTTTCGGTTTGGAAGAGGAGTACATGCAACATAACCTACAGCCTGTGTATAAAATTTGTTCACTGAACAAGCTCAGCTGAAAATCATTATTCAAACATCTCAGCAGAATGAGGACTAAACAGCACAAGCTCATGTGTGGGGTCCTCTCTGTGGTGATAAAGTGATCATCACAGTACTAGGACTGAGGGACTATAAAGAAAAACTGACAAGGTATGCTGCGATATTCATTACCCTCAAACAGAACAGAAATGTGAGACTTACTTCATGCCTTGTTTTACTGTCTCTTGGAAGCTCTTGCTCAGAAAGAGACTATGAACTGATGACGATGTTAAAGACAAAATGAAAAAGTTTAGCCCAAGAGGAATCCATCCTTTTTTATGGACTCTCTTGCCTCCCTCAGAATAGAAATAATCCACAGATTTTAAAGATTTGATCCCACCTCATATAGATATCTCACCCTTTTGGAATAGGCAGAATTTCTGGCATTCTGAAATGAAATAATCTTTTATTCTTAAATCTTTTCTTCTCCAAAGAAATCAAAGAGGTGTATTGAATGATCAAGACATCAAATCCCTTGGAATGGTGGAACTGGCTGAGTTTGGGGCTGTGAAAACTGGCTTTTCTTCAGAACATGCTATGCTGAAGAGAAAGTTGGTATCTGCACATAAATTAGTGCTGCTGGTCTGTACTGCCTCCCTTTCTTCTAATAGCATGATCACAGCCATAATCTTGGCAACTTTACCTGGATATTACAGGCATAATTAGGGGGTTTTTAATGCACAGAATGAAATTGTAAATGAGTAGCTATTAGTAGGAAGCATACTGTGGACAGGGGTGATTTAGTTTAATGCAGCCTTCCTGAACTGTATTTTCTATCCATTCCATGTGACATAAACAGCTCAATAGCTGAAAATCCCTTTACTTTAATATTAGAAATTTTTCCCATTAATAATGGGTAACTCTGATAAGAAGAAAAAATGATTATATGAAGGCCAGAAGTGAAATAGAATAATACTGTCTCGATGATAAAATTTAAACAGCAATAAACTTTGATGACATTTTGTGCATAACAAAGGAAGGGAAAAAAATGTGTGTTATAGACCAATATGCAAGGGACTGGGGGATTTATAATAAATATGGCTTTATAAAATAACATTCTAGCAATTCAACTTGTGACAAATTAAACCTTTAAAAATCTCTTAATATTCCGCCTCACTTGCATTATTTAAACTTTACCTTTGCCACTGAGCAAACAATACTCTACTAATGGACACATAAATCTTTTGTCAGAATTATTTCAAGACACAAGGATTGGAAAAATCATTAAATATTTGATGAGAGTTACAATATCTGCTTGATTTGGAAGCAGATCTATTCCCAGGACAATACAGAGAGAATCATAAAAAGATCAATAAAACTCTGTTTATATGAATCATATGAAGGAAATAAAATGAAGTTATGGTAGATACAATGGATTCATAAATGAAACTGCAGATGGAATATGATTTGTTTGTTTCCCTCATATGTTTGTTCCATTGAAAGAACAAAACCAAAACAAATTCATTTAAGACTTTTGAAGGTAAAAATTTTACCCCACTGAAGTCCAAGGGCATTTTATCACTACCTTCAGCTGGGATGGATCACCAGTTAAGCTTAGCTCTTGCTATAACTGGACCTTTATCTTTCTGGATGTAAAAAAAAAAAATGTTGACATGATATAATTCACCTACAGATCTCTCAACACAGCTTTCAATCACTTAGTCCGTGTTCAGAATAGAAAGCATATTTCACCTGCTTTTCATTGACATAGCTACAGACAATGAAAGTTGTACTATGGATAGGATGAAGACATATCTGTTGCTGTTTTGTCTCATTCTACTGATGTAGCTAAGTGAGATAAAAATTATTTTAGACAGAGATGCATGTGCTTCAAATCTGTTAACATTAAGCCTTACACATTATTTTTTTCCAGCTGTACTGATAGTAACACCTGAGGTAGGAAAGCAGAGTGCCACAAAGCAAATTAGAGCTGGAAAAGACAGAAGTTTCTTTATGTTTCTATGGTAAACTCAAACTACTCTTCTTTTCATACCTTAAGGTCCCAGGATACCATTTTTGGAGTGGTGCTGGTTTGCTGGGGGTGGAGGGGGTGCATATGGAAAAATGCTTGTAGTACATGGCTTGAAATGATACACAGCAATTGGTCTATGAAAAGTTTCAACTGCATATTTTCTTCTTTTCTGCTTCCATTTCTCTTATGACCCTTCTGACCCTTCTTCAACATATCTGAGCATCTACTTATGAATAATGAGAACCAAGAAAAAAAAAAAATTGCTTCCTACCTCTTAAAAATAGCAAGATTCTCTCCTTTCTTACGTATACAAGCAATTTAATTTCTTTTTCAAGTTCAGAGCAATTTCATTTGGCTGCTTTGGTTCTCAGATAATTCATAATTGACTTGGAAAAAAATCAAACTCAGCTTGAATCTAATCCATATCACAGGAACCAAAATCACAGCTGACACTCTTGTTAGCACAGTCAGCAGAGAAACCCAGAGCCTGCTCCTATAAACATTACTCAAGCAGAACTCCTATTCTGAGGAATTTAATGTTAAGAATTTTGCTAGCATGAGGACATCAGAAATTGAGACATCCCTCCCTTGAAATAGACCCTAACTGTTCCCAAAATTGCACCAGTTTAACCAAAAGAGTGCTTTTTTAAACAGTTTTTGTTCAGTGCTTATGTAGGAGTTAGAAAATTTTTTGGTTGAAGCATGACTTCTTTTGCTTAGAAATAAACCGAAATTAAATATTTGATATAACCTGCTTTCCATTTGAGTAAGAATATTCACAGTGGTTCTTGTACTGATTTTAATTCAGCTGCAAATAAAAGCAACCCACTTAGGTAAGCTAAGGCAGGACCATCTCCTCAGTAGAAAGGTTAATTCTGCCAGGAAAAGGATAATGCTTGGCCTTGTATCTAATCCAGGCACTTATAAGCTCTCATTAGTTTTACTTAACCTGTAGAACAAACTGGAACGCCACAGTTTGTGGTGTGCCCATCTGATAAATTGATTGCTTCCCTGTCCCACTCTGGTGCCTGGGTCTACAGAGCGGTTACACAAGCTCAGCTACATCAGATGTCACAGGAGTGTATGTGCAGCACCAATTGGTGCTAATGCAACGGGCTTAAGCTCCTTATCTCCCTTTGATCCCTAACCTTAAATCCATCCTAGATTTTTTATCATTCATGTTCACCCATTTTAAAAAGTAGAATAAAAAAGACTTTTGCAGTAATATTTCTTCCTTCTTCCCCTACTCTTTGGTTTTGGTACTGTGTCCCTTAATTGCTTTCTTTCACTGAAGGTTTCCAGACTTCATCATACCAGTAAATAAATTATTTTAATTTATAACTCCAAATGTCTGTTCATAGCTGTCAATAGCTAATGTATTCGTTTGAATTCTAAAAGGGCCCCAGGCTGCAAAACCTAATTAATATTTACTAAGCAGCAGAAAATTGCATGGAAGAAAGCATTTCTCTCTAGCATGTATGTATACTTGTTCATTCTGTCTTTCCTCTTTCTCTGTCTTTTACCCGTATTTGAATGAATTTGTCATGACTCCCTTTTCTTTAGGCATGGCACATACAGATCCCCTTATTATCCTGTAGATGCCACTGAGCAGGCATCCTTCTGAGAGCTGTGAGTATACTGGTGGCATGGGAAGGCTTCCCACAGTCTCCAAGTTCATTGTGAGCTGACATGAAAAGCCATGGCCCAAGCTGCATTCCTGTACTGCTCCTGCTGGTCCCACAGTCATATGTTTGAGGAGCTCATTTAGTATACAAAATTTAGTAGTTAAAATTAAGATCTCATTTAGTAGAAGAGGAAGTAATTCTCCAGTGGTTCAGACCATCTCAAACTGTGTTAATTCCATTCTGGGGAGCATCCCTTTAACTCACTATGACAGTTTGTTTTTTTTTTCTCCCCTGGCAGTGGACAGTTAACAACCTAACATCCTGTCCTAAACATCACAGAGATGCAGGCTAAGTGGACTGCATCCCATGGTGTGAATGCATCCATCATAGACCAACATGTCCTCTACAATTCATCTGAGACCTCTCCCAGCTGCACAGTTTCGTTGCTTGGGTCCTGGCAGCTGGAAACTTGTCCTGTCCCCACTCCGACCTCCCTGAATCTAATCCAAACAAGACAAATTCCCTTAGCATTCAATATGGGAACTACGCAGCCAAGCCTTCAATAATTTGGCACTAATTCAATACCAACTCTCTTTGTTGGAGGCGCCTGGAATTTCTGTTGTGATAAAAGCTTTCCCGGATTGAACTTCTTTCTCCTGCCAGGTTTTTTGTTTGGTTTTCCTTTTTGAGAGTGGCTTATCCAGAAGAATTGATATGTATACACACCTGCTCTACTCTTTCACAGGCAGAATTTGCCCACAGGAGTGGGAGAAAATTCAGTGATGTCTATTTGGTTTCCAGCACCAGTACTAACTTGGCTGAACATTGTAGAGGCATAGCCTACAGGAGAACCTGCTCATTGTCATCAGTTTAAAAAAGTCAATGTAAATCATTTAAGCAATTAACCAAAGGCTTCCTTTTTTACAGCGTGGTCTAGTAAATTGGTTTTGCAGAAACATAATCCTCCAAATGCAAAATGTAAGTAATTGCCTTACTGGATCCAGGCCCTGGAGACCTATCTGTTGTTACCTACAGAGATTGTTTTGGAACACTGTGATGGAAGAGCAGATAATAAGATGAGAGTCTAGTAAGTTGAGGTAGGGAACTTTAAAACACTTTATGAAGAAATGAAGCCTTTTCTGTGAGTTCCAAAGCTGAATTTAATATGCACAAGAGAAAGCAAACTTTTTTACTGCTGCAAGTTAATGCCTTTATCCATTGCAATAAGATAATTATGTATCATTCTTAATTCTGAGGGGAAAAAAAAAAAAAAAAAAAAAAAAAAAAAAAAAAACAACCAAACAAAAAAAACTATATTAACTAAAGAACTTATTGATTATTTTAGCATTTTAAAATTTCACCTTGTCTTGCTCAAACTGGAAGGGCATAACCCATTAGATAGCAAACCACAGATGAAATGTTCTTTCTTGCTTTTCAGTGAGACTGTACAATGAGTTGTCATAAATCTGTGAAGTGAAGCTATTTCTTTATGAACTTTGGACCTATTGTTCCTATGACACAATTATTATTCAGTTTTTTATTTGCATGTAAAACTTAAAAAAAAACCTGCTTGCAGATGAATTTTGTCCTTCAAAGGTCTAATCCCAGAGTTATTTTCTTTGTAAATATTTAGAAATTAACTACTTGGTTATTTTTAAGATGCAAGAATAAAGAAAGAAACTACTCTTTTTTTAACTTGTTTTTTTGTGTTTTTTTTTAATTGATTTTACTACTGTAATGTCATTAAGAGGTTCTGTTTAAACAGATAACTTCTAAAATTTAAAATTTAAAAAAAAAAAAAAAAACAAAAAAACCCACATTTCCTGTGCTGTATCTAAATAACTCATAGCCACCTCAGACAGTAGCATCAGTCTGCATAAAACAGTGCTGGCCATCAGGTGTACCCCCTCTCTGCCAGGCTGTTGTAACAGGTGTTATTCAGGTTTCTGTTGTAAATTGGTGTTTTAATTTGTAAGCTTGAATGCCCTTGCCTTAATAATCCCTATGTATAGCAAGAGCAGAAAGGCACCCTCTTAGAGAAACATGGCAATACCCAAATACCCTAGAAGGTTCAGTATGTCAGTATGAAACATGGTGAAGTCAACAAAAAAATTACTTTAAAATTAATCTATTTTTTAAAATGAGTGTTTACAGTAGCAGTTAATATGTTTTTCCTGCATACCTAAATTTTAATAGCACACTTAGGTACAGAAAATAACATTGGATGGATTCCAAGGAGAAGGATAAGAGAAAGAAGCCACTGAAGCAGAAGGGAATACGGTACTTGGGAAAACGCTGGGTACTAGCCAAACTGGTTGTCTAGACTCCCTGTGTATGGAAAGAATACCCAGAGGGCAATTCATCTCAACCTAGATACTTATCTCAGTCTGAGATTAAATTAATATGCTCTGAAAGTATACTTCTCTCCACTAACTATAGGGGAACTTAAACACCTGATTTAGCCATTTGACTCTTTAAACAGCAAAGTTAGGTGAGACGTATGGCATTCAAAGGAAAAATGGGAGCAACCCCAACATCTGAGAAATAATAGGGAAGCAAAGGGCCTTTGGGGTAACGGGAAGGAATACAGAAAATGACAAATAACATAATTAGGTAATCGAGTGGGGCCACACAAAATGATTTGAAGAGCACAACAAAATTATTTTGCAGCAATTAGGCAAATCTGACTGAGCTGTCATATGGTATAGAAGAAAACAGAAATTGCAATAATCAGTGCAAAAGTTGCTCACTGCATGAATACAAGAGTCTCCTGTAGGGATGCAAAAGAATTGCTGATCTTTGGGATATTGTGAAAACACAAAGGGTATTCAACCACAGTATCTTCAGAAGATGAGAAAGGGACTGAGGGTGAAAACAGGTTGTATTTTCACTGTAGTGGAGATAAAAGATATGATATGCAAAATGTAGTGAGAAAAGATATTTCTTCTCTTTGAACTGGATCTAGACCTCAGAGTGAGCAATAGTCTACTGCATATTAGTATGGATTTTTTCTGGTTGCCTATCATGGCAAAATTGCTGACAGAGATACTAGAAACACTTAAACGGGAAATCTTTAATCGTACCCTATCAAAAGGAATCTATTTTATTGAAGGAATAAACAAAATTGACATGATCAGATAGAGAAATCTGCTCCCTGATTATGCATTATACTACCTCATCTTAACAGTCTGACTACACATTTAATACTATCAATCTGTAATATAACAATAAATATTACACAAATCAGATTAAGGAAGAGCAGAATATTTGATTAAACCAAATCTTAATTATGAACGGATAAATATTGAGTGGCTGCAATGGCTTCCAAAGCTGGCTCATTTGGATGTTTTGGGATATTGTGCAAAGTACTATAAAAGCCTGTGGTGATCATCAATACCCTGTGTTATTTGAAACCAATCACAGGGTAATTGAAGGCACTATTAAAGGAAATTACTGGTTCGTGAATCTCTTTATTCAACTCAAATATTTTAATCTTTTTCTTGCCCATCCTCACAGCTTAAATCTGAGCTGTACTCCTTGTGTTTCTCTAGGAATTCATCTAGGGTTGTTATTTTTCTCTGTGATGTTTTGACTATATTTTAAGCATAAATATTATTAATCCTTTCCTGTCAACTTTTGATTTACCAAGCATTTGGCCAAGTCAATGAACAGATTAAGCTCACTACATAATACCAGATGGCTTTACGGTTTTGTGTCCTCTCCTGGGCAAGTCCTGCTGTCATCTTTGAGCATCTGCACCGAGCCACAAGGGATGTGTGCACTTTTCATTCATTCAGCTGGGTCACTCAATCATTAATATTCGGAGGAGGAAAGTAGGTGTCAGACAAGAGAATTGGTTCTGGCTTCTGTTAGCACATTGACATGTCAATCATTCACCCTAGAGGCTGCCAGGCCCAATTTAGAACAAAAGTAACTGCTGGGCTGAGCACATCACAAAAGGAGATGAGATTTCTTTGTATTAACCAGTCCCTTCACAGGGTGGAAACGTAATTAGAGTCTTCCTCACCACCAATAACACATGAAACCCAGTGATTAGCAGGACCTATTCTGAGATAAAATCGCTGACCTCAATCACATTATGAATGATTCTGCTGCAGTCATAGGGTGTTCTCAAAATGAAATTGTATTTAAAGCACCTCTCTTAGGAAAGCAGTCCAATCCAGCTTGAATATGTTAAGTTCCCTGCAATTTCTTACATGACAGCTTTGATCATTCATAAAAGGTACTGTTGTTTTCCAAATTAATATAGTCACCTTTAAAAGAAAAAACAGCAGAAACAAATTAATCCTCAAACCGTTTGATCTCAGTGCAATTTCCCAAGAGCTGCACGTGTAATAGCCTCTTAGTGCACCCTACTGGACTCCCTAAAGAATGCCTCCCCTAAAGAATGGAGCAGCTTTCATGGAAAAAAAAGTGGGTACGGTGGCAAAGTCCACATGGGCTGAGATGCTCAGACTAGAAAACAGGAATTCCTGTTCCATAAGCCCTTCAAACTTTTCCTGCAACGTTTTGATCCTTTTTGGCACCTTGAGTTAATCGAAACGAAGCACTGCTATCACAGTTCATATCTGTCCACCTTCAAGGGACAATAGTTTCATTTAGCTCTGGTGGGCAGCTTCTCTTCCAACAGACAGGCTAACATAGGAGAGCTTTCAAGTCTCTGACATTATAATAACTCAACACACACATATATATATATATATTATATATATATTATAATGCCATTATATATAACTCAAATCTCTCAGACACCAGGATCTGAATGCTAAAACTAGCTTCTTCTCTGGCAGAAACTGAACCAACATCCAGGCCACAAATATTCTAAGGATGGTTAAATATTTACTCTATTGATCAGCTCTATATCTGTGTGTAAAATCTCCTACCACCCAGTGTCAAAGAAACATTTTCTCAGGACAAGCCTCATGTAAACCAGCAAATCTCTATCACAATCAATAGACACTTTTCTATACCAGCAGCAGAACTGATCTGTTTGGTTTTAATACAAGGTTGTCAAATATGTGTTTTCTTCCCTTATGCTTGCAGTTATCTTCTGTTTACTATATGTGACACAAGCAATCCACCCTGAACTTCTGTCTTGGTCAGAAGGTTGGAAACATTTCATCTCCAGCATTTCTCATAACAGTCATTGTTTCATATACTTATTTCCTCACGAAAAGAAAAAGAAGCATTTCAGTGTCCTTTATTCATTATCTCCTTTAGCCCCACTGTCTGTACCTGACTGCATCATGAAAAATGTATTCTAACTGTGGCCTGATTTTGTAATGAAGTTTTATGGCCAGTTAAATTTAACCCCAAGTATGAACCCCACATCTCTAGTTCAAATACTGTAGAACAAACACATAACATCATCAGCAAACTGCAGGAGTAAGAAACAGTGACAGGGGAAACAATCAAGCACTTCTCTTTTAGCTCTCATAGGTATATGTTACTAATGCTGCTTAGTGATAAATTTATTTGAATGGCTGCAACTCATGGGCATGTGAGCAGAAAACTAGATCTCCCTACTCACATAGCCATCCTGAGTATGAGAAATGACAAACCATAAAATATTTGGCTTTGGGTCTTATTTATACTGCTACTTTACTTATACCGTTATTTTGCTATTCGAGTACCTACAGACTGATTGTATAGCTGACTACATCAATTATTCTGCATCTCAAAAATCTGGCACCATGCCCTCAAAAAAGACTACAAAGACAGCAGTTTGATGAACTTTTAATAGTGCGAGTTCATCATTAGCATAAGAACATTTGCCTTTTATAGTCTAAGAGACTAAGTAGGCAACAAAGTGGCACTTTTACGTGCCTTAATGAATGCTACTATTATGTAAATTATATTATTCCTATTAATAAAAACACCTTCAAATAACATGTTCTTGACTATTTTATGTAGGGTTGCAAATTTACTGAAAGGATACAGCACACAAACTCTGGCTGAAATATCTGGCAATGTCAGCAAAGTATATGTCATGTCTAAAGAAAGAGGTGCAGAGGAGCTTTTGTGCTCTCTCACAAATGGCCAAAAGTCACTGTGTGTCAGTCCAGCATACTTTCTCAAGCCGTCTCCTCTAAATTATGTGAACAGCCAAGAAGCTGATGTTCACCTTCTTTTTAAAGGTTTTTCTTCAGCAAAATGCTGATCCTTCAATATTTCAGGCAAAATTATTATGCAAAGAAACTATGTACAGCTTAAGTCATTCTTAAGCCAAATTTCCCTACCACCTGTCACAACATGAAGAAATGGAGGCTAACTACAGTACAATTCTGGATAAACGTCATCACTAATAATGTAATCCATTTGCATGGTAAGTAACTCCAAGTTCAGTTATGTCAATATACGTCAAAACTATGCTACAAATACATGCATGTGTAGGTAGTGTATCAGAAAGAAAGAGCAGATCAGTGGTAACCTGTTAGAAAAGACAAGTTCAACTCTTTGCTCAACAGGGATTTGCTCTTCAGTTCCTCATCTCTAAAATTGGGATGACTGTATTTTTTTTACACACTAGAGAGACGTGTGAAGTCCTTAGAAACAATACTAATAACATTTGTATAAATATCTTCAGTAGATTGACTGGGGGAGGGGGTGCAGTTGAAATTGTTTTTCCATAAGGAATGCTGTTGTTTCAGTATAAAGATGCTCCAATTTTCAATGTGCTGACAGTATTTTGATTAGTAGGATTGTATTTTCTTGTCCTCGTTTCCATCAGCATGATTTTTACATAAGACACAACTGGTCCCTCTGTAATTCTTCTCCATACATTGCATTTCCACAAATAATTTTATGACTTCAGAGACAAATAGTTTGAGAAGGTCATCTGCTTTCATTTGCATCATTCTCCTTGCTCTACTCTGAGGTATGTTGTGTTTAGCAGCTGCTTAAATAATGATCCCAAAACTGAATTACCTCTGTTACTTCAAAAGAGGATGAGAACTCTTTTTATTATGAAACATTCTATCTGCTGCAATACAAGAGAGTAGCAGATATACACAAGATGTGGGGATGAACT
Source organism: Athene cunicularia (assembly GCF_003259725.1). Classification (NCBI taxonomy): domain Eukaryota; kingdom Metazoa; phylum Chordata; class Aves; order Strigiformes; family Strigidae; genus Athene; species Athene cunicularia. The sequence goes on along the minus strand of NW_020799097.1, from coordinate 56,588,841 downwards.
TGCATTATTGTTCACTTAAATGTTTAGGGAGTTATTTTCACATTTAAAGAAACTGCATGTGCAAAGTAACTGTATCGGAGTACTGAAATAATCAAGATTCCTGAGTTGTATTTTAAAGAATGGAGTTTTACCTAAGAAAACTCAGATCAAAGCTTCAAAGAGAGCATGCAGTATTTATTTATTGTTGAAGATAAGTTTAAGAAAATGTCCAATAGAGACTTCTCAGCTACCAAACAGAACTTATGTTGAAAAAGTGAGGAAATAATAAAGAAAATCTATACAATACATTGATTGTCAGAGGACAACAAACTGACTAAAACCCTGTATTACAACAATATTGAAAATAAAGCATTTCCTGTTGATAAAATCAGTTGAAAGTCATCTATGGGACTGACAAAAACACGGCTTCTTACAGTGACGGTTTAAGATAAAAATTTCTCTGAGAAGGCTGTCTCTTGATTTTTGATTAAAGACATAGTCTCAGTAACCTACATCTTCATAACATCCAGGATGGATTAATACTCCTTATTATACTGCCTAACGCACATGCTGAGATTAAAAAGAGCTTCAGCTAATGTAAATCCCAGCAATCTCTTTTAATGGTACTAGGCACCAAGAACACAACCCCCTAGCACTCTGCTCCATAGCACGTCTCTAAAGCAAACAAAGAAGCCAAGTAGCCTTCTGCGGTACAGGGCTGAGCTCTCTAGTGAGTTTTCTCAGGAGATGGTCCAAGAGCTTCTTGTTGGAAGAGGTGTTCATCACATTGGCAGAATTAGAGGCTGTATTCTCAAAGGGATTTAAGATTGGAAATTCCTCTTCAGGTCCTTAAATCACTGGATTTAAGCACCACCAGCATTCACACCTGTGGCTAACACTACTCCTACCTCACAAACCACCACAGAAGATTCTCCTGTAACACTGTGGATGGACTCCTCGGGGTGTTTGCTGTAAAACAAACCTCGCCTCAAATGGTATCTCTAAAGGAAATGTGCCATATTAAGATTGTCCTTAATACCAACTATGCTTACTACAGAATGGTCCTTACTGTCCTAGTTAACTTCTTTTCCTCAACCCCACCATTTCCTTTTTAAAAAGGGACGGGGATGGGTTGTAGCACCAGTAAAATCCCGCAGACCTTACAGTGGTGGGCCTGTGAAATTCCAGCAGTGTGGTATACTGCACTGTGAGCCATAGCTCTAAGCTGTTCAGGGGCCACAGCCCAGCTGTCCTGTCCCCACAGTGAGGTACACCCCAAGGGTCTGGGGACCAGCTCAGACAGCATCATCGTCCTGACAAGATGGGGCAGAGAGCAGAGCAGGGTTCTCCCTCATGTCTACCACTGCAAGTGCTACAGTGCTCCTCTGCAACGGGGATCTTCCCACTCCCCTGACTGCGCCCCCAGCTCTGCATGAGGCTCCCACAGTCCTTCACATGGAGGTTGCAGCTGCAGGCCTCCAGGATCTGGCATACAGGGAGAAGGCAGGATAAGAAACTCAAATCCTGAGTGGTAAAAGACAGGTGGCAGCTGCTGGTGGGATAGAAAGCCCAGAGGTGACACAAAGGGAAGGCCAAACGCAGTCTGGACAGGGAATGTCTTCTGGAGGCCAGGCTAAAAGAAATGGTGTTGCAAGAGAAGAGGTGCCAGAGACTGGCACAGGAGGAAGAAACCAAGTGCAATGCAAAACTTGAAAGATGAAAGCTCTAAGGTGAGTACAGGAAACGTGTTCATGAAAATCAGCTGAGAGAGAAGCAGATCATGGAGAAGGATACTAGAGACTTGAACCATAATCTGCTCAGAGGTGAGGTTGCCCAGGCTTTTGAGAAAAGGTGTTTGAACGAAACTGAAGGGAAGAAGAGACAAGAGTTGATCCAGTACAAAAAGACATGACAAAGACACCCAAGTGAGTTAATCACCAAGTCAGATTTCATGAGCTTAGCAAGAGACTTGCTGTGGAAAAAAAAGCTTCAAAGATCTCAAGAAATCCTTGATCAACTGATGGAGAAAAGGATTAGGGAATCAAAAGACAAAGCTCTACAGAAAGAACAAAGTTTTATGGCCAAATTTAGAGCAAAAGAGAAAGTGGAAGAGGAAAGAAGACATAAAAGTATGTTGCTAAATATAGCTGAAAGTAAAGTTCAGCAAGACCCAGAAATGCTGGCCAAAACTATCCAACAGAAAAGTAAACCACATCAAGAAAATTAACAATTTGAAAGAAAGAAACTACCACTCTCAAACACAAACCTCAATGGTGATGAAAAATGTCAACTACAGTAAATAGAAGATGCAATCAGCAGAAGAGATCAGAGAAGTGATTTAGTGTTAAGAGATAAGGATTCTGTTGAAGAAAAAGTTTGAAAAAATACCCGAAGTGTCTTATGGCCTGAGACAAAAAGAGAGAGAACTGATGAATAGTTAAAAAAATGACTAGATGGCTTCAGATGCCTCTTAGAGTCTTAAGACTTAAAGAAAGATTACAGCCATTTTTGTGCCAAAAAATATTTTGCAATTTATTCTTTCTGTGATTTGGCAAGAGCTCTGGGTTGTACCATGCTATAATGGCTTCGTTTTAACCTTGCTGCATCCAATGGATATGCCAATCACCACCTGAGATATTACAGTTCTGGTAGCCTGGTCTACCTGCTTGTTGTACTGATGTTCTTTGGTGACATGACACTTGGGCATCTGAGCATCTATATGACATACCTTTACAGCAATGTTCTTTACCCAGGTGGAAGAGTCTTGCCACAGTGCAGCAGCACAGGTAAGTTTACTTCTACACTGCCAGTTGGTCCAATTCATATTGCTGTAGCCACCTCCACAGGGAATTTACCACCATCCAGGAGACAGTATTAGAGATAGACTACTGGCCACTTTCCTCATTCAGCAGTCCCTAGGGCTAGATGGATGGCTTTCACTTCCACAAACAGACTCGATTCACCTTTTCCTTCAGTGGCTTCTGCAACTCATGTGAGACTCCACACAGCAGCTTTTTTCCACTTCTGATGGTTTCCCACAACAGGATCCATCAGTCAACACAGCATATTGCTTCTCATGTTGTGGGGCCACAGCACAAGTTACCTCCTTGGGAAGTACTCCAAAATCTCTGCTTTCTTGCCAGTCTTTCTCAGTTCCAGGAGTCTTGGGTGGTTGGGGTTCCCCATTTGGGCCTGTTGCATGTTCAGCACTACCCACTTACTCCACATAGCTTCAGCTGCATGATGCGTAAAGGGGACCCTCCCTTTGAACATCCAGGGCAACACAGGCAACCGCGATGCCAAGAGGAATTGTGCTTCTGTACCATCTACTTTCACAGTGGCTCAAACTGCTGCTAATACCTCCTTTTCAGACACGGTGTATTTTGTATGACATTGCCATGAAATATAATTTAATTTATAAATAATTTATATTATATATATAATGAAAATAAATTTCAAATGTAGTACTAGATAACCCAGTTCACCTATGTAATAAACAACATCTCTTCACAAGTAATTCTTACCCCTCATTAACTTTTGCAGCTTTGAGGAGAATGAATTACTTTTATCTGTCATGTAGGTCGGCTGGTTTTGCCTTCAGTGATGCACCATATACCACTAATGCAGCATTAACATAATACAGAAATATGTTCAGTGTTTTTCTCAAACTAGAAGAATTAGTGGTCCTAAAACAAAAACGTAATTATATTTAATCTAACATGTAGCTGTTTATTAAACAATCTGAAGTGAAAATTAATTTGATAAATGTTGAGTCAGTCAATTAGTTGACTCATTGCAGTGGTATTTTCTTATTATATGATTTATATTGAGTTCCAGTAAAGGTTTTTTTACAGTATGTTTAATTTTAATTTCAAATTTTAAATTACTATATCATTCACAGCATGATAGATATAAAATCCAGCTTATAGTTTTTAAGAAAAAAGAAATCCCCACGATATGGAACTTTGGAGGGTAGAATTCTGTGCATATCACTGAGTAAAATATACCCCAGTTCAAAGGCTCCAACTTAGACCTATTTACTTGAATTCTTTTTTTAATCTATATTTATGTTGTTAAATATACCTTTTGTCAATAACCTAGGACAAGCAGCAGAGTTATCTGAAAATGTATAGAGCTTCCTTTCCTGGAAAAGGAAGGCTGAAACCGTTAGTGGCATTAGGCTCTACACCCTAGTGAGGAATAGCAGCTGAGCATCCCAAAGAGCTGGCAGTTTCAGCTGCTGTCAACTACACAGGTAACAAGTGATGAACAGGAATCAGGCCAAATTTGAGGGCAAGACTTAATCTGAATGTCCTCAGAGATCTTTGGAGGCTTCTACCTCATGAAACCAATATTGGCTTCTCCCAAGCACATGGTCTCTTTTCTAGAAAAGCAAAAATCTGAGCAAAGCAGAGAAATTTAGCAACTGATAGAGCCTTGCCATTTCACAGCCACTACTGGGAACATCACTACATTGATTTGTTTAAGTGTCTGTGTGAAATTTCCTAGCTTCAGGCTGCAGCCCAACAAGTCAAAAGCACTTCTTGCCAGAAAAGAAAGTAAAGCTGTATTTTGCCAATATAAGTCAACTACGATTTGAAAACCTGTTCCTGCTGAAAATTCAAAGAGACTGTAGAAGTGAGATAACCTGTCTAAGAACCCTATAGTTGGAAATACGCCTGCTCCCAGCAGAATTGAGGAATCAAATTTGTAAATCATAACAGCAAGATATTTGCACAGTTAGAAGTCTACAGTATTTTCTACACTGCTTTTGAACATCATAGTCAACTGCTGGGAGATTTTGATTAACCTTTCCCACCTTCAACTAGAGTCAGAAAGGATAATAGTGGTGATTCTGATTTCTGTGTGCTGAGTCTCTAGTGATGCACAAGCAATGGACTGGTTTGATGCTTGCCACCCACTTAGCATGCAGTACAGAAACTCACTCCAGCTCAGTGAGGAATACTCTAATACTATGCAATTCATAGTATTTCATGATATATGCAGCATTATAACCGATCTCTCTCTTTCAAAGAAAAGATGACGTTACCTCTTCCTAGCCTGAGCAGGTAGCCAAGAGTCTGTGGTCTTGTGAGTTATTTCACATGGAGGAGAAACTGGCAGAGTCCATCATTTCTTAGATTCTTAGAATCAGTTTATTACAAAAAGTGTTCAAAGTCACCTTTCCTGAATGCAAGAGAAATTAAACAGCAAAAGCAGGTTTCTTAGCACACAGGTCAATAACATCCCTTTCTAAACAACACTTAGACCAAAAATTCTGTCTATTTTCACAAATGCCTTTTCTAGAAAATTGCCTCTTGTAGACTTTTCTCTCAGCTATTTCAGTTATTCTGCATCCCAAAGATCTGAAAACCATCATATAGCAAAACCCATCCATGCTGTGTCTTTATTTTATGTGGAAGCTGTTTTCATTTCAGCTCTCTGAATACCTACAGAAGCATAATCATTTCTTACCTTTATACCTCACAAAGACCTATTGTTAAACCCAGAAGCTTTTAATGACATTTAGCCAACTATAACAACACCTTGGTTTTGAACACTTAGCAACAGCTACAAAATTTCTCATTGCTCCAAACAGTAGACATATATGACCCCGTGTCCCAACATTTATCTTCAGCAAAAGGCAGATAAAGATATATTATCCTGGTCTTTGGAGATAAAGAAATGGCAGCATAATAGTTCTCATATGTTTTAGTGCTTCAGCTTCACAGTGGTGCAGTGATAAAAAAGGAATTGACTCAGAGCGGCCACAGGCAGACAGCACAACCAGACAATGCAGGTGCGGGCAGAAGGCAAGCCCACTGGTAGTGCTGTCTTTCAAAATCCTGTCAATGGGTAAATGCTATAAAATATACAACAAATAATCGTATTGATTCATGCTTAGCAAAGCCGTGAAACATGATATTACTTCTCTTTCCTGCTGCATTGCTGGAATACTGTTTTCTTTGTTCTGTAATTAAAAAAATCTACTTTTCCTAATTAGCCTTATCTGAGAAGGGAACCCACTGTTCCTTCTAGTTTTGAACTGATACGGGCAGACATCTATCTAGATGTCTGTAAGTATGTTTGCAGCGAATGTCAATATCTTAAAGCCTTCATCTTAAAGTGAACTCTGCACAGATTCACGGGTAGAGATGGTCGTGATATACTCAATGCCAGAATATAAACGAGCTCCTGGTTGTTTTGGATGTTCTGACAAATGCTACAAATCTTCAGTTCAGACTTGGCACAGTCAATCCAAATACTTGGAAACAGAACATTTTCAAATCACCATTTGAAAACATTCACTTTCAGTAGCCAACAAGCAAGCTACATATTTTTGGTATTTACTTTTTTTTTAATCAAGATATGCAATATTTACAAAAATATTTTTAAATATAAACTAAAATCCATGAGGGATTTTGAAGAAATGTTTATAATTGATTTGACTAAGTTCAGCTTTAAGGATTACTTTCTGCTTCTCTTTAAACTAACTGGATTATCTGAAGGATGAAGAAATCTTTGACCTATATATTCTAGTTACTGTCTTTCTTTCTTCCATTTACTCGTCTTTAAAGCATATTAAGACAAGCCAACCCATATAAATGTCTTGCGGGATATAAGATCCAATTTTAGTCATGCAAAAAGTACCTGTGTACCAAAGGAAGACAGATGGACAGATTCTTATTTTAGCACACATTGCATGGCAGAAGGAAACCAGTGGAAAGCAGGACTTAAATTTCTCTCTACCCCAGAAAATTACAATCACAGAATTATACCAGAAAATTATAATGAATTAACAAAGAGACAAAAAGCAACAATAACAACAAAAAAACCCCTTCATGCTGCTTATACTGATACCTCTCATATCATAGCTCATCAAAGCTGTGAACTTAACATATTAACAAGGAGAAAGGACGGACCGGAATGTGGCAGCTTAATTTATCAGTGAATTCCACTTTCGGTAGGGAGGATGTGACAGGCAGATGAGAGAGCAGCACATGAGGAAATTGTTCTTTGCTAGGAAGGAAATGAGATGCATGTGGTGTAAGTAAATATTATTGGAGCAGTGGTCCAAGGACATGAAGCAATCATGCTTTTGCCACCAAGGACCACAGCTAGCTCAGATAACCTCTCCCAAAAGTCTAAGGAAATCGGAATCTTTTGGCTGTGCATCAGGACCGGCCTGCAGTAGCATGCGGTGGGGCTGCACAGATAGTCCTAGGGCAGACAGGCAGTGGACATGTTGCCCTGGCTGTCCACAGTGACGGTAAAGCCATCTTAAAGTACCAATGAGGTGAGTCTCCTGCATCTGCAAACACAATAGATCTTTTTCTTCACTCTCCTGTATCTTGCCTCCACCTTCCTTACCTTCCTTCTTTCTTTGATTAATGCATCGATTTAGATAACACGTATAGCACACCCATCCTCTCTCTAATCCACGTGAAATGCACACCATGTCCAATGCTAAATGACCCAGATGAAAGAATATTTGAGTGGTGAGTTTTAACTGTTAACTTGAATTTTTTTTCCACTTGCCTCTCTGACATACTTCACTGAGAAGTCACTACCATTATGGCCACTGAAAAACAATATGCAAAACAGAAAGATGGCACACACACACTCCTTTAGTGGTCTTTGGTTTCTTTTTCTCCAAATGAATGAAATGCCCCCTTCCCCGCTTCTGAGACAAATAGATTAAATTGGAAGGAAAACAGGCAACAGTAATATTTCATTTTAGGAATGAAGTCACAATATTATTTTCTTAACCAGAGGTAAAGTTTCCCTACCAGACGTAGGCATTTCCAAACTGGGACAGGGGAGGGCACTAAAGAGTTACACATGGATCTGAAAAGTTGAAGAAATGCTTTGCCCAACACCTAAACTGGCCTTACAGTTATTTCAGGCTCATCATGTATACTTCTTTAATGAATAAGAAGCTTTGATACAGCCCAAAGCATTGTAAAGCCCAAGTAGTTGACTGAACTACTTCCTTAATCATTGGGGAAAAGCTGCTGAAGCTAAGCCTTTCTTTTGTGTTTTATCATCTTTCAGCCAAGTAAGGAAAAATACATCCTTGTCAATAGTTTCTAAGAGTGTGTTGGTCTCTGAGAGAAGTAGACACATGGTGTGAACCAGACTAGTACGTTTAGGGATTAGTTTTATTTGTCTCCAGTCAATCAAATCAAGTTCTAGGGTAAAAAATGTTTATAAGGTCCTTGCTCTAACTGGACTAATACCACTAACTGACATATTTAGATAATGGACTGCAACCCTCATTGCACTTCCGAGAAATCTACTGCAAGGTTATTTGCAAATTTACTACACTTGCTCAGGATTTGGCTCCCTATGGGAAGCAAGGATTCATCTTCATGTGCAAAGGGAGTGTGTTTTGTCAACAGAAATCAACAACACACATCTATTTACATAATTAATTACCATCAAGTTCACAGTAGCATAAGACACTGAGACAATTCTTCCTATTTTCTGCCTGTCAGAATGTACTATCACAACTGAGAACATACACTTCTTTGTAAAAGCACATCTGAATGAAGGCTCTGTTTTAATTATAGCAACTTTTTTTTTTTTTTGGGTAGTGGATAATTCTGTAACCAGTGGTAACATTTGTAATGGTGCAAGGCTATAATCAGATCTCATGCATTAGTGGAAAAATTTATCACTGTAGAGATCAGGAAGGCTTTATGAATAGATGTTCAATGGAAGTACAAGGTCGTGTATTTCTCTAGAGACCTTTTATACCACACAGCATGTAATAAAGAAGGAGTAAACCCAGGTGTGTTGGTCAGGCTCAGGATAGTTATGAAGCAATTGTATGCAGTGTCTGTTAGTGTTAGGACATGTGAGGAAAAGCAATTCTATCAGAGAATGAGAGGTCTGAATGCAGCTTTACAGGCCACCAAAACAGTTCTGGTCCACCATTCTGGTCAGCCCTGATCAAAAAGATGAGATATAAGTGGAGCAGATCAGAGGAAGACTACCAAGGAGCTCTGAAACTCTTGTTTTGTAGGCAGTGAACACATATATATCCCACCCCTGGGCCTGATCTTGATATGCATCCCATTCCACATCACAGTTTTCTCTAAAAGGAAATCCATATGCATAGGCTAGACAAGAATCACATCAAATGGTGGTTTAGGAAGAGTTTGGCTTTTTGGATGTCTCCAAGAGAAATCTCAGAAGGAATGATTGCCTCCTATATATAAAATAGAAGGCTAAACACTGGAAAAGGGTCAGACTAACTTATGTGGCAATGTTGTCACAAAAACATACAGTAAAAGACTGACATAGTGAAAATGTGTCTGCAGGTTAGAAGAGATCTCAATTCCCACATAAATGTTTACAATGTCACTGTCACTAGCACAGCTGCAAAACAGCAACAATAGATGCCCTACGGCAGATGAGGTTCCTCCCAGCTACCCAGATGACATCGTCCTTATTGATGTTTTAGAAGGAATATCACATGCAGCAGAAGTGGAGCTAGGGGACAAAGTGATGCGTGGAGGAGCGTGCCTGCTGGAGAGTCCTAGAAAACCCCAGCCCCTGCAAAGGTGTAGTGGAAGAGTCCAGCAGCAGAAGCCTTCCAAAAGCTCACTGCTCCACAGCCAAGCTCTGCTCTGGTTTCCAGAGGAGCACAAGCTTGCTGCCTGCCTTGATGGTACAGACAGACAAGTCCCCTAATGGCTCATGAAACTTGTTTCTCTCTCCGTGATCGCAGTTTCCCATGACAACCATGTTTCTCCATAAGGACACTACGCCTGGCTGCCAAGAGATGGCTGTTTGCAAATGCAGAAATTTCACAGGAGCTGGACCTGTCCCCAGCAGATGGAATGGTTCAAGAGCTCATGGTGTCCAAAATATATACAAAGACAATCCATTTTTTCATTTTTGAAAGAAGCAACAACCAAGACCCATTGCAAACAGAAAAATTCAAGTTCTTTTGAATTTCAAACCAGAACAAACAAGGTATCACTTTCTCTTAAGATAATATCACAAGCTGTGCGCATGTACCCATCTTTGTGCGGGGAACAGGAAACTAGAATCGCAAACACATGCTCTGTGTTACAATAATTTTTTTGAAGGCGATCCAGCTGTTGTGCTACTGTATCGACACAAACTCCCCAAATTGATTGCAAGGGCATCGCCATGAAAAACAGAAATGAGGGAAGCGCCCTTGGCTGCTTGGCCTTCCCAGCAGCTGCAGTGGGGTTTGCAGGTGAGCCGCCCCCAGGTGCTGTGAGGGGACTGGCACTTATTTCCTCACCGCGCTGTGCTGCCCTTGCCCACTCTTTCCGATTACACACCCCGCTTTTGTGCGTCCTGGCTCGCGGTGGGGAGAGAGCCGTGTTGTGTTTTGTGGTTTTGTTCCCTTCATTACCATGCAGACAATATTCGGCTGTTCTCAAGGAAGGTCTGGGATCCCTGCTCTTTTCCCAGGCTTTCTTCTTGACCGTGAAAAGAGAAAAAACAACGAGGAGCCTGTTTGGCTCCGTCCGGCCGAGCCATGGGCTGATGGTGATGTAACGCTGAGCCCGGCGGTGACTGGCTGCAGCCAAACTGGTCATGCTCTGTCCACACATGGCGCGGCCATCGGCTGGCGGCCGCCTCACACCTCGGCCCCCGCTGCCGCACAAAGGCTCCAAGCGGGGAGCATTCAACGGCGAACAAAGCGCCAGCCAAGCATGAAGCTGAAGGGATCTCCCCCTCAGAACAGAGATGGCTCCCAGCCCTCACCCGACTGCCTGCCCAGAGCTCACGCGCTTCCTGGCTCACACAGGGGCACCCGCCTGGGGCTCAGGGGATGGCGATGGTGACTATTATTAGCTGGTGGAACAGGATTTTGTGAAATTGGGGCTGGTGGGGGAAGTAAGCACAGAAGGAAGAAAACCAGATTTGTTTTTGTTTCACAGGATACAAGGCCAGAGCTCAACTGATGTAAATCAGCATAGTCTCATTGCTTTCACTGGCAGATATATTCAGATACATACCAGCACAAAAGGTGATCCATGGTGTCAGATAACTGAAGGTGATTTACCTCTACAACTGTTGCACAGCTCCTTGTTGGACAGTTAGTAACCTAAATGGCTACTAACATCTATTTAAACAGAAACATTTAGGCAGTGGGTTTAAAACTAGCTCGCAGCTTTTTGTCATCTTACGACTTTCCATTTTGCCTAAAACTATTCATTATTCTCAATGCAAAACAAACAAATTCTTAGTCAATCCTTCGGTGATGACTTATAATCAATTTTCCAGTTTTGATTTTGAAAATTATTTACATCCCTATAACTAGAGATAGTTTACCACAGAAAGACACTTAATAATTCTCACATTGCTTGCATGATCTTAGCAAACACTTGACACAGAAAGGTACTATTAAATATTTGAGGTTCCTTCAGGGTAGAAGGTAGTAAATACAGGATTTACATTTGTTAACTAACATGTAAACTAGCTTTACTTTTTCAGGCTTCATTGTGCCTTCACTCAGCCCATCAAAGACTGACTCCTGTGGTGACACGTCCAAACATTTTGTTGCTCACAATAGTTACAGCCTCTTGACAGATCCAGGGGAAATGAAAAGCAATGGAAGCTTGCAGCTTGTTTGCAGAGGGGCAAGACACTGAAAGCACATGATCAGATTTTTCTAAGAAAATATTGGACCTTAACTGAAAGGCAAGGAGAATGAGAAGAAAGGATTAAGCACTCCACGTTATCTGAAACTTCTCTCATCTTAAACTGGATGAACTTCCAAAGTACCAGTCAGTTTACCTTTCAGATGTAGCTACCCAAGATATGGTATCATTTAAACTTGCATAACAGGTGTCTGACAGCATGCAGTTTCATCCTTTTAAATGCCTTCCAGAGTCCTGACTTTGAAACATTCTGTATTTAAATTCAGCCTAATTAAAGGTTGGAAATTAATTCATTAATTGTTAATTATAATGAAAATAACTGCCCAGATACTGGATCTGCATGCCTTTATATTCATTAAAACATAGAGTCAAAGTACAAATAAACACTAAAGCCCTACTAAGTAAACTCATGCTTATCACCCAGCAACACAAATATTCATTAAAAAAAGCCCTCCCCTCAACATTTTCATCAGCCTTTTTAAGTGCTTCCAAATCCATTTGTAATCTTCTTTCTATTACAGACCATTTCTCAAGAGTATGCAGGTGCTGCCTATTTCTGCAGCTCAATGACATACAGTGCATGCACACAAACTGTAATGAACATTTTCATTCAGGAGATCAGAAGTTGCCTTCCGGGCAGTTCAGTCTCTCATTTCCAGGTATTGGCATTTGGAGACTGACACATAAAAAATGATGAAGCCAAAACAGAATTACAGCAAACCCATACATCCATTTGTATATTCAGAGTCTGTTTCTCTTTACCTTGGTATACCTATCTCATACATGCACACACACATACATGTATATTTATGTATGTGCGTGTTATACATTTATGACAGCAGGAAATTTATGCAGCAGAGGGGCTACAATTGCACTAGTAAAATCAGAAATTAGAAGTGCCTGGAAAATGGAAAGGATTTCTCTATTAAAAAGTAAAGCTAAAAAAAACCCCAAAAAACAAAACAAAAAAAATTGTGAATTCCCTGAGCTTGCCACTGTATGTTTTTTACACAAAAGGGAGCTTGAAAGAGCAATGTTTGGGGTTGATTTGTTATTGAAAGAAAAAAAGCAACACAATCTAGAAAATTTGAAAATCTTCCCCCAAGCAGTTTTCTTTGGTAATTCGTGTTCATCATTAGACTTTTTTCTTTTCCTATAATAACAAGCTCTGTTATGACCTCTCCCAGTTTGTTCATGGTACTTTTAATCTCAGGGCTTCGCTCTTCATTGCTGCTAGCTAGCAAAGACTACAATTAACACAAGGTGTTACTTGCAGCCCCGTGCTGTCAGAACTCTTATTAAGACTTAGCAGTTCACAGTTCAACCTGATTTTACCTTACTGCTAGCAATTCCTTGCCAAAGCCGCCTTCCAAGCATGAAACCTGAAAATTTAACAGCAACTTCTTCAAGACTTGAATGTCTAGTCCTGTTTGGAGGGGCTATCCAAAGAAATGGCATCTCTTGTATTTCTTCCACATCCCCTATTTTTTTCACTGGGTCTTCTATTTACAAAGTCGACAGCTGCTTGAGCTATAATTTTTAACAACTAAACACTTCAAACAGTGTACAGAAAATGTGTCCAGAAAGGAGTAAGATGAGGCCTGTGAGTTGCCATGTGGCTTTGTTTTTATCTACTTTGTTATTGTGCTTAAAATTTTCTTCTGTACTATAACTATTTCCTATGCAAAAACTACCCAGTTTTGATTCTGATAGTGACTGAAGAGCAGCAGAACGAACAGAAGGTCTTGAGAACAGATTACATTCAAATAAACCACAAAAGGCTTAAATAGGGCACTATGCCACTTGTGAATACTGGTTTGCTGTGGCAAAATTTCTAAACAATGTTAAAAAAAAAAAAAAAGGTAAAACTTTCATAGGCCTCCAGAGAAAAAAGAGGGCATCTATCTGTACTTATATGTATGTGTGTTTGGTTGTTTTTGATAACAGTGAGCTCTATTGCTGGGGAATAAACATTTCCAGTTCCAGAGAGGAAACCTTCACACTTCAGAAAAGCAGAAGAAAGAAGAGGCTTTTCATTCTGTTGCGAGATGCTGGGGTTTGTATTTGTTTTCTGTGTGGGGACCCAAGTTTTCATGCTGATGGGGAAGTAAAATAGGTCTTTATGGAGTATTTTATAAAGGACTATCAATCATTCCAGTATGAGTCTGAAGCAGAAGGGGAGCAAAGGAGAGGTCATGCACAAAAAAGGTTGTTTCAAGCCATACGACGAATGCAGATTTGACTGTGGGAAAGTAGATTCACATTCATGCAGACCCTGAACTTGGCCTTACAGAGCAGATAAGTGCTGCTTGTGCCCGCAGTATCCTTCTCGCTGAGGTCTACCACCTATAAAATAAATCCTGTAATGAAAGCAGATCACCTCATAATGCAGTCCTGGAAGGGGCTGATTCATCTAATATCTCTTGCTTACAAATGTACTGTGGGGTTACCATAGTTCAGGCAGCCTCATTAAAAGCAGTGCAAAACACGCAGAGCCTGAATGGAGATGAAATAAAAGCCCTGTAGATGGCTGTTACGCATAATCCATTTGTTACTATGCTTCAGGCAAACAAAGGAGCACATTGTTTATAGGGCTGCTTTCTGCCAGCAGCAGGACAAATTCTTATATGATTCTAGGGAATATTTTACAATATTCAACAAAACGAAGAGTGTGCCTTCTTCATAACACCAGTAACATAACTGGGAGAGCGATGAAGGCAGAAGAGAGAAAGCAGGAGTAAAAATGTGAGCTAGGGTAATTAGTAACATTTGTACGGTGAAACTGAAATTCTTACTGTTTGTGAGCACCTGAAGACCTGCAATGGAAAAGAGAAGGAATTTTTTCATTATTTTACATGCATTGCATATAGTAAGTATAAAGTTTAGGGTCTATTCCCTAAACACTAAATTCAAGTGGTTTATAATTTTCCATGCCAGTGGGTGACAAAGTCTCGCTAAGTTTGGATAGATAAAAATAAGAGGATATACTTGAAGTAGAAGTTGGCCAGACACTGAAAACCACAATGGCAGGCACCGAATGAAGCAATGAATGTAACAAGTATAGGACCTGTCTAGTTATCCAATGAAAAAGTTTAAAATAAAATTCCTATTTCTGGTTCTACATTTGGCATATATGTGAAGGCTTTTTTTCCACTGTAACAAATGAATGGAAAACATAGTTTGCAGTCTATCTATTATTTGCTTTCTCATACCCTGGATTAAATGATGTAGATGCAGACTTCACACTGACCTCACTGCAATTGCTCCAAATTCTAAGCCTGCCAACCTAGGTGTCAACCTAGCCAGTTTAGCACCGTAATTCACATTTTTCACCACTCCTTTCTTTCTTCTCCAGGAACTATGTCTCAAGTGTACACTCTCATCGCTCATATATGTGAACAAAACAAAATTCCTGAAGTCAGATTTTTAAAAAGATACTAAACACTCCTTATGCTGGCATAAACAGAGAGGTGGGGTTTATGCCTAAACAAAGGAAACATGGAGATTATATTCAAGATGGACATGCACTACACTACACAGAGCTAAACCCTGCAATTTAAGGATAGGACACTGGTCTGTCACCCCATCTACAATCATACAAGGTGTTAGAAAAGTTTATCACCTGAAAACAAACCTAAGAAGAGAGGTATCAGGGGCGGCGTCCAAAAAAAACCTATTGTGAGGTTTTGTTTAACAGCAGTATAGTAATAGCTGTGTAATCAGCTAAAGCAAGAGATTTTCACCTCCCCTGGTCATGAAATGACTTACCCCAGCTTAGAGGCGGAGGGAGAGAAAGCAAAGCAGAGACCCTGAATGCAGTTAGGGGCCGCAAAAGGGAATCACCATGTCTGCAAAGGAAACAGCACTCTATGAGGGCCTGACTGTTAATACAATCTTTGTCCCATGAAGAGAAGTGGTGGCAAAACATGGCCTGGTGTAAAGATGTGAAGACAGCACCAGGGCAGATATGCAAATTTCTGTGGGAAAACATCTCCTTGGAGGCATTGAGAAGCACTGACATGTTTTCACATAAATCATTAGCTAAGACAGGGTCTTATTTTCCATCCAAACAGCACTCCAGAAGATGGGGGGAACTGACAGCCACCCCTCTTTCATGCACAATCAACCACTTTTGCCTCTACCCAGCTGATCACACAGCAATTGCTTTTCTGTATAATGGTATAAAAGTAGCAAATATGATCAGGGCATAGAAATACTTTCTGTTCTATGGCATTTACTGTTTGTATATCTGGGGTAAATACTGACAATCAGGATACAGGAAGAGCCATGTTCAAATTTCCTAATTATTCATTTTTCTAGACTCTAAGTTTCCAAAATTATCTGAGGTGATGTTTGTGTCATAGATGGCTAATATCTTCAAGAATACAAACTCCAGGGGGCTGGATCTCTGCTTCAGTTGGGAGATGTTATGGACTAAGCAAATGCAGTGAGTGAGTGGGAACTTTTTGACTGTTTTGATGGGTCAAAGCTTAATTGCTGGCATGTTTAGAATGATGGGCTCCACTGAAAACTCAATTTGAACTGGTAATACGCAAAAACCAAGAAGTAATAGCGGACAGCAAATAAATAAACGAGGAAATATGATTTGGTGACAGGGAGAAATCTTAAGACCTCAGAGGAGTAACTTAAATATCCCGAGTAGAGAGATGGGCTGAGGAAAGGAGTGGTGGCTATCCAGCTAGCTGCCGAGTGCGGGGAGCTTGTGTTACTGCAACGAGTAGAGGCACCTACTGAGCAACCAGCAGGTCTTCAGCACCCACCCCAATGGAAAACTGCCCGGCTGCAGGCCCTGACAAGACAGCTAAAGGTGTGCTGCCCCGTTGGCCTTCCTCCAGCCTGCTCCCCAGGCAAGCATCCCGGTCCTGCTCCGGCACCTGCTGCGGCTCCTCCTTCCCCTGATGGGACTGAAAACTCCTGTCTCCTGGTAGTAGGAATCCCTCCATCCCTAGAGCCCCACAGGGCCACACGCACTACGAGTAACACACTCCGCTTTCCCCATGGGTCACTCTGAGAGGAGTGCTTCACACAGACAAATATTTAGCAACAGTTTTCAGCAGAAAATTCCCAGAAACATGTTGGATGGGGGCAATATAAGTGATTAATGGGTACTCTGCAGAACAAAACCTCCTCAGCTCTGTCACAAGATAGTTGCTATGGTTTTTTGACACTGCTTAGCAGAAATTTGCTTTGGCCAGGGGGAGGGAGATTGGAGGAGGGGAGAAAAACAAAAAATACTATAGAAAAGCCCTCCATTGTACACTGGCAATTATTCTGAGCAAAATCCTGTGCCTGTCTAGAATTTCAAGTTCTGTATAAATACTTTCAATTAGATCTAAAAAAAAAAAACAAAAAAACCCACCTAAAAAACAGAACAAAAAAACAAATGAGGAGACTTTGTTAAGAACAGACAGCTTGAAACACATCTTGTTAGCTATCAACAGTCTGTTAGAAATGTTGGAAGGTTTCATCTAGGTTGATGTAAAAACAACACCAAATATTCCCTCCTGTGAGACTCAGTTAAATGCTCTTTGCAGTAACTCAGTTAAGGCTAGGTAAAATGCATGCTTCATTGCAATTCACTGCAACAATATCAGAATCTTTTACCAAAGTTTCAAGTTTAGACTGGTTTAAAAATGTTTTGTGGCAGATGGTAGTTTTCATAGCTGTAAAATATTCTAATATATGGGACAAGTTCTGCCTGAAATGTCCAACAAAATAGGAATGAGAAGTTGGCCAGGGAAGGCTTTTCAAGTGTCTAAAAATGGATGCTTCCCATTTTATAAGGCATAAAAAAGCCAGAGCAGCATGGAAGAGTTATAAGGTACCCTACCCATCTGGAAGAAGAATCTTTCTGCATGCATTCTGAATGACACAACTACAGGCTTTTATCACCACCCCCACTTCAAGGAAGATCCTGCTAGACTGAACACTGGAGATTCTGGGTTCAATGCTTATACAAGAACCTAAAGAAATTGCCATCCCTTAGCAGACTCGGGCATGTCTAAATTGTCTTGTAAAACTCCAATATCTGCAAGATGCAGAGTGCCCCACCTCCCTAGAAACACCGCATAAGGGTTGTTCATCTATAGTCAACAAACACCAAACCAGAAGACCCGGGAGAACGATTGATTTGGGTTTGTACACTTAAGTCTGCCACTATGTATTTACATGTCATAAATTAACGCTATATAGGCAAACATCCAGGGTAGCTTGGAAGGGGAAGCAGAATAGCTGTGTTATCACGTCACTCTGGGCTACAAGGGAAATTACTCCTGTAAAAGCAGTATACTGATACAGCTACTCTACTACTGCTACCTGAGTCTGCTTGCTCAGTTCCAGGTGGGACTGCTTTATGTCACACAGAAATATTTTTTAGGCATTTTTGAAAACCCATCCCTGAATCTCAAGTAGGATTATTCATTACTTTATTCATTAATTTATTGCTTCACTTATTTCAGTGCTCTAAAGTCAGTTTTTACCAGCTGATCATCAGGCCCACATGAACTATGAAAAATCATAGATTATACAGGGTAAAAAAAAGCTGTTGCAGTGTATCCATTGGCATGTACTGTGTTGGACGGGCAAGGCATCAAACTTTATAGCGTGTGGGAGAAGTTCTTGAGAATTGCTTAACAGTTTTCAGTGGAAAATACTGTGTCAATATCAGGATTTTTTATATAAATGTACTAGTTCCAATGACAATTTTAATTTAGAAAGCTGTTCAGTTCCAGGGTAGAAGGAGAAGGCATAGTCAACACCATGACAGATGCACAGCAAGTGTGTCTGAGGGGGAAGGTGGCAGGCTCAGGTGCAAATCCCTGCCTAAAACCTCAGCAAGGTCTTGATTTTATTCCAGTGGGAAATATTGAAATCTCGGGATGGTTTTCAGGATGGGAAAAACTTTTTTTCCCAGCTCGACATTTGAAATTTCTCCAGCTTAATTATTCCTTATGTCTGAGAGGTTGCTTTAAAATCCAACAAAGAGTTTAGGGTGCAAGAACAATGTCCAATTTTCTTAACCAATGCAAGCTGCAAGACATGGTGGAAGAGTATTTCAGTAATTAGCTGTAACACATCTGACAGGTAGATTCGGATCACCATTCAATAGAAATGCAGATAATAGAAGAAATTTTCCAGTCTTTCAATGTAGCTCTACCACTGAAGGCAACTTAAATTTCACTTGAAAAGCTGTAATTTGGCCATGTCTGTAAGCACATTAGTGCTCTTTGCAGTGCTTCACGAAGTGCTTGAAGCTGGGGTTTGCCACATTTCCAGTGGTTTCACTTTCATCATTTTTGGTTTTAACTGATTTCCTTGTTATGATTTCAGTCATCTACCTACTGCATGTTCCATCCTACTTGTGACCACTCTCCTGATACCTACTTTTTGTAGAAATTGATGTACAGTGTTCAGTAGCACAACAGCAATGTTCATTCAGTACTCAGGGCATTTGCCATTCCCACAACCACCAGAAACTAATTAAGCATACATATGATAATTAACATTTTTGGTTTGGTTTTTTTTTTTTTCTATGTGTTTTCTTTGAATTTCTACAGTTGTGATATTTCACACACAGTACAAAAACAACATTCATTTTATACTAGGCTTCTTTCCAGAGCAGCAAATAACAAAACTGGAAGAATTCCTAGGTAGGATGTTCCTACAGCAGAACAAGAAAGCTGGGGCTGACAGATGACAAGTGAATTATCTAAAGCAGTATTTTCTTGTTAAAAGCTGTAGTGGTAAGCAGATAAAAGCTAGTCTTTAGCTTTCGGAAAGTAAGGAAGGAAACCAACTAATCTTGTTTAGACAGTTACAGTCCCTTTCTTCATTGATTGTCATAGTTGCTCTTGACTGGGCATGACAGAAATTTTCAAGAGATTTTATTCTTAGACCGATGTGACAACTCACCTTCTTGAGATTGCTTTTTCCACAGAGGGAAACATGACAATGTTAAACTAGATACTTTTCCTTGAAGATGTGTGCTCATCATTTGTCCACACAGGAAATGGACCACAAAGGACTACATGTATTTAGTTACTTATTTCTGTCTTTAGACAACTTAAGTTCATCACTTCAATTTTACTAACAATATGTTCACTCACTGCCCATCTCCTCCAGTCATTTCAATTTCTTCAGGCTGGCAAGTGAAAAACAATAGAAATGATGAGATCACATCCAGACACTACTGAGTGCCCCAACCTAAAGCAATTAATGTTGGCCTCTGGGTGCACCTTCACTTTAGTCTGGATCAGGAACACGTCTTTGAACAGAGTTTACTGATCATCCCCACTTACTGTGCTTTTATTCAACTTGCAGAGTGCTCTTGGAGAGCACTCTTTCAGATGCAACTGCAGCTGGCAGCTGCACTTCAAGGGTATGACTAATGTCCTCCAACTGCTAATGAAATGCGCAGCAGTCGCATCAGCTTCTCAACACCATCTCTCCTGTTAAAGAAGGCACTCCTATTAGGCTGCAGTACCTGTTAATGTAGACATAACCTCAGTTAACTCCAGGAGAAAATTAAAAGCACAGAAGCTAATTGGAAGGATACACCAGCCTGGTTAGTAATAGATCTTTAGTTTACATCGCATGCCTTTTCTGCTGGCTAGCTGATCTGGACTCTTGAGCATCCCTTACCTAGTTCTTCCCTGGATGCGGGCTGAGACCTGCACATACAGCAGGCTCAGGACCCATCAAGTGGCATTGGCCTCTAGGAGCCAGCAACCATTCAATACCCAGAGAAAGTGTGCTACGTGGCAGTACTGCTACAAAGAAGTAGCAGCACTTCCTTCAAAAACTATAAGTTAAATCCTAGAATATTTGAGAAATTACCCTCCTTGTTTATATGCCTCAAGTTTAATTGCAGATAAATGAAATAGTTTTTACTCCACTAGGTGGTGTAATTTGTCTTTCTGTCAAATGTGGCCTTACTAATATTCCCCCTAATCCTTCATTCAAGATGGGACCACAAAATACCATATGAAAAGTGAAACGGGAATCTGATCTACAGGAGTCAGTAACTCTTACCGAGTCATGTCTCTCTGATGTTTTCTATGATTACTTTAAAAAGCTCCTGTCAGGAAAGGGTAACTGGCCTTTAGAACACTCCTAGATCCATGAAGGAATAAAGTATGAACCTGAAACAAACATATCATGGTAGCCCTCTATTTCCCCTTACACTCAGGTGCCATCTAAGCTGTTCATGTGATTTATCTCTTTTTTTTTTTTTTTTACAGTGTAACATTTCTAGAAGCTCTCCTTCCTTTATGTCCGAGTTACAAAATAATGCAGTCAAATATACTCCTGGATCTTTCCTGGCCAGTTACGCTGGCACTTGCATGAGCATACATAGGGGAGAAGTAGAGACTGCTAGCCTGCATAACAGGGTGTATCTTGGGAGGATACATCCTGGTGGATGTATCCCTCTGGCTGAAGCAAAACCAACCTCCTTGGCTGATGCCATCCAACTCTTAGCTTCAATTCCAGATTTTAAAAAAAAGTATATCAGGATCATAGCTTGCTAATCAGATATTTGTAGGCATTAATTTATTCATGCTCACTAAGTAGCATCTACTGACACACATACAATAAAGAAATCTAAGCAGCAAGGTGCCCAACAACCCATCAGCAGAGTACCACTCTTTCTAGAGTTCTGTAGCTACTTAGGTGCCATGTGGTTCAGCTGTCCCTAAAGTTCACCACACTGTCTGCTGTGAGTCAGTGCTGCTGCCGTTGCTAAAGTTCAGCAGGAAAGAAGTCCTTAATGGAAAAATACAACTTGGTAATTTTTAGTGTTTCCAGGATGTCTTGTAGGTATTAAGTTTAAGCAGAAATCACAGAACTCACAGAAACAAACGACTATGAGAACAGAGACACTTGTTCAAAGCACAAGATTGAATTGAATAAAACCCATCTGGCAAATTGGAGGAAGCTCAGCTATCCTATCAACTGCAATTGCCCTTATGCTATCCGCCCACAACTTTATCTGCTTGCCCGTGGAGAGCAGATACTGGCAACATAGGCATTTTTTAATGAACATGAGAAACGTCACCAAGAAACACATCCAACACAGAGGGAATCATCAGCTTTCAGCACTGAAACTTTCTGGTACTTCCTCACAGTCACAGTCTGTACAGAACCCACGTCAATTCAGGGTATTTACATATGCAGACACATTCAAGATCTGCCAGAGCAGATAGCTCTAAAGAGTTAACACGCCCACCATACTCTCTCCAAGCACAGAATCTAAAATACAGGGCTGCCTACTGTGCATTATTAATGGCATTCCTAAACATTAATGCCACTGGAGGGTTTGTTTCTGAATGCAAATTTAACAAACCAACATTTCCTCTGTGAATGATTGATGCGTGACAAATCTGAGGTATCTGCATCTATGGTTGTTAATACTAGACTTAGGACATTTGTCTAGAAATAGTCTGCTAAACATTTCAAGCTTGAGTAGAAACAAACCCAGAAAGTTCCTCAACAGCTACAGCAAAGCTTTTAATCTCATGAAAATAAACAGCAATTGGATGTGTCTCATAACCACTTCTACAGCTCTAGTTACTCTGGAATAATATTACCTAGAGTAGGGTCCGTATGGTATTATATTGATTGAAGGTTCAAAAATTATAGCTCTTGATGTGACAGAAAAATGGGTAAAGGTCCTTCTTGACCATACACACTAGATAAATGGCCACCTTAATATTATCTTGTGCACACATTTAATCAGAAGAGGAAGAAGTGGTCCGTGCAATTGTAAATTCATACGTGTGATATGCTTCACATTAAGTACTAGACTGCTCTATGAAAAACAAAACCTAAGTGACACCATGACACATGCATGTTTCCCTGTGCTACACAGAAAATGTATACGCTATGTCTTATTAGTGATGTTCATCGATTTAAACCTGATTTATGGTCTGCTGCACAATCTCGTACCAGAAGACTACTTGACAGCAGTACCAATGTACATAGTTCTATAATTAAAAAAAAAAGCTCTTTGTGCTCAGCAAACACATTCCGAAAAAACGCATTAAGTATTTACAGGATGGAGGTTTGTGATCCATTAAGTCACTTTCATGCTGGCTTTAGAATATGCCTCTAAACAGAGGTAGGTTTAAGGGGTTAAGAAGGAAAAGGAAACTTGGCACAGGGAGATACCTAATACTGGCACTTCATCAACAACATAACTGCACTCCACTCTCAGCAAATGCAGGTTTTGCAGATTTCAGTTTGCAAATTGTGACAGCAGATGGTTGAAACCTTCCCCCATACAAATCCCATGCCTGAAATGGCATTGCCTACGTTTACACACCCTGAGAAATGAGACTTGATTTTCAAAGAACCGAGTGAGCAACTTCTATTCCCACTTACTGGTACAGCCTGTTACATAGGGTACAGAACACCTGAAACAACAGCAAAATATCTGGCCACTATTACATAGCCAGACTTTAACTTTAAGCAGCCATAAACTTTTATTTAGATGTGAAAGGAAAACATGTTTACAAGAAGAAAGATCTAGGAAGATTTATTGTTCCCCTGAAATTCATAGATGTCCCGCAGGCTCCCTTGTCTGCATGTCAGTGCTTGAGCGAAAGGATGAGCAGGTTCTTTAAATCACAGGCTAAAATCAATACCAGCATAAATTGCACAGAGACTTTATCTCCACATTGCTTCCTGATTGATACAATCTGTGTATGAGGAGTAATCCAAATATCGGATTGCACATATTTGGCAGGTCTTGCACCCCTCTTCACAGACAATGGTTTTGTCATAACTCACAATGAAGTTACTGTAATACTTCTCAAACAGTGTGCTGTGTGGCACAGACAACTGCTTGGCCATTTCATACAGGCTTTCTGGCTTCAAGTCTTCAATGCCGTAAGCTTTAGTCAGGATGTATTCTAATTTCCAATTTGATTCATTTTTCTTGTTGGCATCTCTGAGGTCCAGATAAAACTGCCAAAGATCCTACGGTTAAAAAAAAAAAAAAAAAAGAAAAAATAGGCATGGCTGTATTGCTTTCTTCCCTGCTTCATTAAGTCTCTGGAGTGATATATTGATTAGGAAGCTGTCACTCCTTATTATTCACAACTCAGTAGAAGGTCACGTCCCACCCCAAGAGCTGGGCTTACACCCAAAGTTGGTCCTTGCAGTGTGGTAATGGTGGGGGGATGGGGAGGAGAAGAAAAAAAAGCCACAAAAGGCAGCAGTGGCAGTGTTAGAGGTCTTTCCTGTCCAAACTGTAAACCAAACTCCACTATGCTCATGTCTGCTTTAGGAATGAGGCAAAAGGGAGAGATCCCAAAGTTTCTTTTCTGCGAACACTGCTTGAGGGGCAGAATGGACAGAAAAAAAAGGCCCAGGGAGAATTTAAGGGAAAGGAACAGATGGAGGTGCAGGAGTGAAATCTGCACAACAAAGGAGCAGCCTGTATTAGCACAAGTCTCCTGAGGGAAACCCCCAGACCCAGTCAGGCTGCAAGATGACACATCACTGAACTCAGCGAGGTCAAGGTTTTACCCTGAATTAGAGAGTATCCAAGTCATTCAGAGCCAAAATAATTATACAGGATTCACTTTACCTCCAAAATCACATGAGACTACAGAATAGAAGTATTGTATCTTTTTCCTTCTAAATTTATCTACAATTTCCTATAGTATAAATTATATATTTCTACAGTATAAATTCTATATAGGAAGGTGCATGATTATGAAAGACATCACCTTGTTAAAAGTCCTTTTCTTCATCTGCTCTTCTACACCCTTTAGAAGCATTTCCTGGACTGCATCCCAAAGCTCAGGCTACCACCAGCAAATAACACTGGTATGTAAACAAGCCCAGAGTTTAACCTTTTTCACCTTTGCAGAGTTCCCTACTTTTAGGATGCTGCCCAGAAAATTTCTGACTGTCTGATTCTACGTCATAAGTATATTCCATAGAGAACAGGAAGTATTGGGTTAGTCCTGCAGGCACAGAAAGACTCACCAAGTCCTCTTTCAGATTTCCTTTCCTTTGCCCAGGAAGAAAAATAACAGTAAACACCAGTCCCACCAACAGATATAATACCACAAAGGCTGACATCTCACTGTCATTTTTAACGACACTATATTTAAAGTCTGAAATGATGCTTTAAAATCTTCACTTACCAGCAAACTATAATCAAGATGATCATATTGATACAATCTGACACCAGGGTTATTGGACTCCATTTGCCATACATTCTTCACTGGAGTTACAGCAGGTGCCACAAACAAGGAATTTACTGGCTTTTCTGCAGGAAGAGGGAAGGTGAAGAAAAGAGTTTCCTTTCAATCATTTGTCTCTCAAACAAATGTTTTTGTAGAGAACCAACACAGCAAGAACCAGAGTGACTAGCTTAAATACATTAGCATTTTTTCCTTGGATTAGCTGTATCACTGTGAACTCCTTCTATACTTCCACTGGATAGATCCAAATCTATGTAAAATACCACAGTATACATTCCACTGTGTACCAGTTAAGTTTGTCTACACTAGAGGCTTCCCACCAACTCAACTACCTGTGCAAAATGGTCTTGTCTATATGTAAGCTCTCCATATTTTGCATATTTCTACTGAAGAAATATGCAAAACCTTCAGCTGCTGTTTCTATGCTATATTTTACATGTTGCTTTAAGCATTTTTTGGTTTATGTATCACTGATGTTATTAGAAACAGCTGGTTATCATCACCTGACCTTGACTTCACTTATCTAAACTAGCCCAGCACCTATTATGTGAATGCCGATCTTTACAGCAACTGAAACATGAGGATGTACACAGGTTTTAATTAGACAGAATATGCAGGTAAGTATATTGAGAGGTTCTCTGTGGAACAAAAAAGAAGCCCTAACTATTCCTTTCTCTGACAACATCACAGTAGTGAAATCACAAGGTCAGTTTCCATATATGAGCAGAAGCTTTGAAAGCATGGAAATCAGTAGGTTCTTCTGGAGAAGATACAACTGAGCTCTGTATCTCAGGACACTGATGCTGGTTACAATATTATTTATCTTGAATTCTGTGGAATTTCGTAAAGAGTAAAATAGCACGAATAGAAGACACCCTAAAACTGTACAGATAAATTCAAACTGTATTTAGCCACAGGTAATTTCACTCTTTAAATTTTGTCAAAACATGCAAAATTATTAAAATAATTTAGATGCAGTTACTTGCACACGCAAGCTCTAATGACAAGGCACCAAGAACAGCCTGTCCTCAGTGAAATTTGCAGTAGAGATGATTATTTCATGCAAAAATGGGACATGGTACAAATATATGTCGGTATAAGACTGCCTTGAACACCATTTTTAAAAAATATAAAAAGCCAGAACCTTCACTGGGGCCAGATTCCTTTTTACTGGAGATTAATTCCATGATAGTGCCGTGTAAAAAGGTAAATGATTTAGAATACTGTTACCCCAGTCAGCATTTTGGACATTGCTTTTATGAGTGCATATAAAACACACATAAAGAGTCAATAAATATTTGGGTATTTTACATAAACCAATCTCTCACTGTTCTATGGTACAGACACAAATATTGAACCAGTTACTTGTTAGAGATCTTCTGTTAGAGATGTCAGAGTGCTCCATACAGCCGTGCCCATGCTTAAAACTAAGGGATTTCAAAGCAATAAACAGCATTTTTTAAACCTGGGTGCTTTTCCTGAAGGGAAATTAGCTGATCTAAGAGATGCAACAGGCAGAGACTTTCTTTCCCCTGCCTCCTGATTACTCTTATCTTAATTAACTTCAAAGCAGCAGGGAACTCAGCAGAGAGGCACAGTAATGATGCAGGAAACACAAGAACACAGAGCATGTCTAGTTGGCCTGAGAACATTCCCTTTGACAGACTACACAATAGCAACTGGCTAGTATAATTTGCCCATGTCACTAAGAGAGCAGAGAGGAAAGACTAGAAATTCTTGTCTAGGCATAAGCATTCATTAAAAAAATAGGATGCTTGGGGAGTCTCTTCTGACTTTAAAAAAAAAAAAAAAAAAGTCTGCCTTGCAAGGTTCTCTTTGGAAAAAAACTGGGTGTATGAGGCTTGAACACTTGTAGATAAAGAGCAGTATTTCTTTCCTTTTTCAATTATTTATAACAGATGCTGACTAGTAAGAACATGCAAGAAAATATTAATTTGCTTTTAATCAAGAATAAAAAAAGATTAATGATTCAACAAGCATCATTACCTTCTTCATCCAGGAGGACCATGATGCTATCTCTATGTGTATGTCCAAAAAACTGCCCCGCAATAACACTACTGTATTTGCGAAAAATCTTTACCAGTCTTTCATTGTAAAACTCCCTGATAGCTGTAGTATTCCTTGCATATGGCAAGTATCCTATTGGTACATGTCCTATTATATATACCTAAGAAATTAGATACAGAAAGCACAATTAGCACCTTCATTTGAAACTTACACTTTCAGCTATAACTTAGAAATGGTTACCACAATTTCATAATAATGCTGTCTTAGAAATGGCACTCTGAAGGCTGTAAATCACAACAGTTTTGTTATACAAAATACAAACGGCAAAAAAGTTTACATTCATAATAAAAAACCCAAATTTTTTTTCAGTGAATTCAGTATATTCTTGGGAAAAAAGTTCCAATAAATCTGTATGTGATTTTTAGGCCAAAGAAAATCTGATCAATTATTTCAAATTAAAAAGTTACTAGGGCAAGACTTATAATTTGGCATCTCAAGGGGATAGTAAGAAAAACTACTGTTAGAATATTACAGAGCCTGAATGGTCAGTCACCAGAAACATGGAAGAACTAGTTAAAACCCCTCTTGTCAGAGGTCAAGACTTGGTTCCAACTCACATACCAACCAATAGGCTGTGAGGTTTTATGAGGAAGGGAAATTCTCTCCTTTCTCCTGACTGTAATACTGTATTTTTAATATTACAATACCATAGCAAAATGTAAACATGTTTCAAATTAAACAGTTTTTCTGGTCAAATGATGATCCAATCCCCACATCAATCAATCCAACACGAGCAAACAATTTATAACCTCAATTCAAAACCTAAGTATTATAAGACATTTTATTATAACACTCAAATCACAGCAATTGCTGAAGCTTGGCTAAGTTTCGTGGTTGACAAACTCCTTTATAATTTATATTTTTGATACTTGCAATTACATAAAAATATAAATTAAATATGCTAGCTTTTGTCTCAGGTCAAGGGTGCACATTTCAAAATTAACAGCTATGAATAAAGAGTCAGAAACAAAAGTATTAAGTATTCTCATCCTGACTCCTACAGTATTCTACACAGTAGGAAAGAAAAGGTATTTTACTGTATAATTTGAGAAGCTGCACTCAACTATTTTGTTAAGTGTTGCTGTATAATGTGCATATTCAAGGAAGAATTCTTTTAAAAATTAAATTTTGATCTTGTGGTATCTTTGGCAGCATTAATACTCTTCTAGACTCGTGTTTATATTTTCAATGTCTCTACTTCTTACTTCTCTTTTTTTCTTTTTGAAGTTTAAAAAAATAAGGCTGATGGGCTCTGTTCACAGCACCTACCTTTTCCTTCTTCTGTGAAGAGGTTTCTAGTACTGCCTCCAGCCAGGCAAGCTGGTTGGCTGGGTCAGTGATATTCACAGTTACACTGTTGGGGCTGTAATATAAATTTGTGTTCAGACTGATTATCCTGAGTGGTTGAGAGCTATCACTGGATTCAAACAGCTGCGTATAGAAGCCACCTGTGAAAATAAGATCAACATAATTTGAAAAATGAAAAGTTTCAAAGCACAACTTCAGAATGAAAGTACAGCACTGACAAAATACCCAGCCTTACTCTTTCTAATAAAAGAGTATGGTATGTTTATTCAAGCCATGCATCACCTCATCACAACTGATCATCTCAACAATCTGTTTTTAGCAACATTTTAGTAGGAGAAGTTGACACTGAATTTTTAATGAATTCTTGCCTGTAATTGCCTTTGTGTTTGACAGTTTTCAGATGCAATTATCCAACTGACATGCAAGAAGCGCCCTGTAACATTTCTTCCACACCGAGAGATTCGGTAATTGTTAAAAAGTCCACATTTCTTGAAATACTGCAAACATATTGGTTCCTCCAAGAAGAACTGACTGAATTTGGTAGCTTCGTAACTTCAGATTGGACTATGATGAAAAGAAGCCATTTTTCAAGCTCCTAAAAGCTTGATAGCATACAGAGCTTCTTCAATGGATGCATCTTCATAGTTCACGGACTTCAGTGGAGCCATGGGAACAGAGCTATAACAATATACCTTAATGTAAGGTCTGCCCCTTTGAGCTTGATTTTTCCTGTTAAGAGTTTCTACTTCCACTCTTACCCAGAATTCCTTCTCATTCAGGACACAATAACACAAATTAAACTTCCAAATCCCTAACATTTGAGTGGATTGGAAATTGGGTTGAACTTTTCAGTCCTTTGCTAAAAAGAAAAATCATAATCAAGATATCAATATTCTCCCAGTTTAGTAAATTTGACACAAATACAATGCAATTAACAATATAATCATCAAGACTGTGATATCATAACCTGAACAAATATGTGCCTATTCAACATGTTCTAAAATACATATAGAATCAAAACAGAAACAACATTTCATCAATTTTTTTAAAACCAAATTTAAATCTTCTCATGCATCAGATGCCTTTATATAATATTTATCAAGATTATGAGATCTTGAAGGCAATAAGGTATTTCACATGATTTGGTACAAAGCAAATAATACTGTATATGTTACAAAAAGCAATAATTATTGCATCAGAAGAGAATAAATGTACCCTGAATATAAGCACTGCTATTCAAAAGGACAAGTAACTTCTTCCAGGAAAAGCATTTCAGATAATACATTGTGCTGATTCATCCTACAAGACTTAGCTAAACAAACAGGACAATTCTACAGAAACATTAGCTCTCTAAGCCCTATCTTTACAATGCGTTATTGTCATATTTTACCTTTTCTGAAGGTATTGATTGCTTCATCAGTTAGCCAAGGTTTCCAGAAATCTGCTACAGCATTGTAAACTTCACTGGTAGTTACAGGAAGCTGATCCTGTGAGAGAGCAGAACCTGCCTAAATCTTAGTGTTCAGACACACAAAAAAAAAAAAAAAAAAAAATCACTAAATTATCCCACCTGCCCTCTTGCATAACACGTTAAGTGTATCCAGTCATCATCAGGAGGAACATAAGAAAAAAGACTTCTGAACATCTGGTATTGCTGATCAGGAACAAGGGCCTGAACTTAGTCAGAACTGACTGCATGGCCCTGTTAATGCATTAATAAACTAATGCCAGAAATATTTCAAGCCTTAGGAAGGCGCACAGCAGAGTGGAAAGCCATACATTCTGCAAAATATATAAACTGAAGATTCAAAGGCTAAAAATAAACACTCCTGGAGGAAAAGCCAGAAGATGAGCTTCTTTCATAGCAGGTGAATTTTTCAAGCAACTTGGGGTTCATAGCAGCTCCCCAAAACTCCACTATGGCCCTCAGAAACATTCTGGTGAAATTCACAAATATTTCCATGATATCCTGTAGTTCTAGTAACAAAGCACTTAAAACATAAATGGAAAGTTTTGTCCGTGTTTTCTCCCACCAGTTCTAATTAGGACTGTAGCACTCTTCAGTCTGAGCCAAGCAATGCCCAAGTGCCACAGCCTGAGAAAAGCCACGCTCTCATCTAACCCTGACAGGAAGATCCCAGCCTGTCCTTGCCTTTCCTGAAATATCTGCTTGGATTCTTGGTGCTAGAAGAAAAAAACAGAGGTCGAGAAATAGGAATGGTATTAGAGTGCATGTTGTCTTAAACAGAAAATTTGACCTTTCTAAGATCTTTGAAACTAGAGCTATGTTATTAAAGGCTTAGGCACTAAGTCTCTGTCTAGGAGTAGTGCAATCAGAAGTTTGTTCAGACATCTGTTGCTTGCAGTGCACAGATACCAGTTATTAAGAAAGCTGTGAGCCACACCAGTTCAACCAGAGCTAACAGTCACTAACAGACACAGCAAAACCTGATCCCAGATAAGAGGCCATATTATGGACTGAAGGTGGCTTGGACGTAGGCAAGTCAGTGCTGTGTGAACTTGTGGATTAGACAGCAGTTCAGGAATTAGTTTTAAGCAGGAGCAAGGATCTGAAACAAGTAAGACTATGCAGAAAGACCAAGGTCACAATATACAATCTGAAAGGTACCCCAATGCTTGATTAACCTGAGTAGTACTTTTAATAGGTTCTGCAAGAAAAATCACCCAAGACCATTAAACTGTTAAGATAGACAGGTCAGAACACAATAGAGAGAAATAAAATTCTTCAGTGCACAGTGAGTGCGCAGCTTTCACACTTGCTCTGAAACAGCCTACTGTGTGTGGCTTGCTCCACATCGCTTCCCAGTCTACGGGACATTTGCCAAGAATGTCCCTATGAAAAACAGAAATGTCATCAACAGAAAAAAAAAATAATAATCCAGCAACCTGAAATGACCCCACAGTGGGGAAATTCTGATCCCAATGGTCTTTTTCAAACAGTAACAAAAAAGTATGGCAGTTCTGCGTACTGGTGAAGCCTGCCATTTCAAAGCATCACAGAAACACTCCTTTGGTTTTGTGCAGAGAGAACTACAATGGTTACTCCAATCAGCAGCCTACTTCAAAATAATATTTGCTACCCATCTGCCCATCCTGACCATCTTTTCTCAAACAAAACTCTTATTTGTTGGAAAAGTCACTGCATTCTTTGTCTACAAGGTTACTGTATACAGTTTTTTCTTCTATATCAAAGGAGACTGCTGAATGACAACTATTCTCTGTCAAGACTTAAAAAACAAAACAAAAACAAAACAAAATGAAAACAAAACACTGAGTGAGGTTTCAGTTAAGGTGTTATTTTTCAAAACACTCTACTCGTGGTTTCTGGTGAACCAACCTGGCCCCCTGTCAGTGCGCATGACAAGCTGAAGCTATACTACCAGAGTGAAAACACTGAAGTTCCAGCTTTGTTTGTGCACTCACATTTCCAAAGTACCTTTAGATCTTATTTTGTCTCTCACATTTCCCTTTCCCCTGTCTGAGCACCTCTGTTACTCCCTCATTTGGGAATCACTAACTGCAGTAATGACACAGACAACGATACAATCACCTAGTACACCAAGATATATCCTGATAGGCCTAATGAGTAAGACAGCAAGCTGGACTAAAAGTCTTAGGGGGTGTTACCGAATTCCCATTTGGCATTTCAAACAAAATATTTTAGCTGACCTGCTCCACATCCCTTCCGATCCCCTCAGATCCAATGACAGAATTTGCTTCTCAGTCCTGTGTGCTGCCAGATCAACCCACAACAAGCTTTAAAGGACACATGAAGCAACTGTTTACTTTTGAGCTATGCCAAGAACAATATTCACAGAACACTGAAAGCAAAAAAAGAACTGTCCTCAGCTGCAATCCAGTAAATCATCAATGCAAATATTTCTAAGTGTCCAATAAGGAAAGAAAAAAGATATATTTTTAATATTAATTGCAAAACTATGGGAACATTACAAAAATTCTGCTGTTACTCTTGATAAAAAAAATCCAGTGTCAGCAGACAGATTTCCAACAGGCCTTTCAGTAGGCCTTGAATCCTACCACAGGCTCAAAGATCCATTAAGAGTGCCATTTCTGTTAGATTAAGTCATTGCACACACATGCATGACTTACACAGCAAGAAAAAAATAAGCGTGTATTAACTACGATGAGACCTGGTGGTTCTAAGCCATGAGGAACGATTAGCAGTAAATCTGCATGACCTCAGACAGATTTTACTGGCATCAGTGTCTGTTTGGCTAACTTAACACACAGAGAGAGATGTACTTTCTGTTCTTGATTGGAACTATTTGTAACTTTACATGCTAGTTGGAAAATTGTAGAATGCTCTTTCTGGAATAACAGTCACAGAAATTTAACTCTTATTTTTCACACCTGCTTTCTGAGGGGTTAGGAACACAGTCAATATGATAGATAAAGAAATTTCTAACTTGTTTTACCTGTGGCCAGTAGTCATGATTGCCCAAGGCTGGGAAAACCTGAAGATCTGGAAAGAAATTACGAATTGTAGAGCTCATATTGCCAATGATGCTAATGACCAACTTTGTGGAGAGTTCTTTTACAGGAACATGAGGAGGGCTATCTCTGAAAAAGGAAAATGCTTTATTAACAAAGGTTTATTAAGCAATATAGGGAAAGGCAAAAAATTCTGCAAACAAATCTACATTCTAGCATGCAATACTACTATAGACTCTTTAATTAAAATCATAGAACTGCCCGAAAGGCTCTCCACAAAGGCTTTTTTTAAAAAAAAAATAAATCAAAAAAGTAATGTGTTTTGTATGATTCACATTTATCATAACTAAGACTTCTTAGAAATTAAATCAATTCAACTCAATCATTTTGAGCTACTATGCAGTTTGGGTTATGTATCTTCTGTCATCTGCACAACCTCATAAGTTTATTTTTCCCCTTTTAACAATGTCCTGTGGAAAATGAAGTACAATAAGTGAAATAAATTAATCACTTGTCTTTACATATTCATATTTTTTAACACCTTTCCCCCAGCAAAATTAAGTGACGTAACATCCATAATCTTTCCAGCAAAAAAGATCCCATCGATAACTAGTTCTCACAAACACTCAAACCCACTAATCTTGTCGATAAGTTATCTATTGATATAAACCATTAAAAAAATATGTGATGGTAGAATGGAGAATTTTGCAATGGCAGAAGGGTAAATTGATGCTACCTTTTATGAATACCTAAAAAGTAACAGAGCATGGTATTATCGAGCTACTCATATGCCTCCCTTTCACACTTCTTTCTCCAGTCCCAATGCTAAGGCACACAAAGCCTCACAGGTAACACCTGTGTGAGAGAGAGAGAGTAGTATTATGCCCATTTTCTAATAAGGAAGATCAGCACAGAAAAGGTAAATATTTTACTCAGCAGTGGACTGCACACATCCAAAACACTGCAATGAAGGACTGTGAAAACACATTTTCTTTAGAAGCACATGCAGCTATGAGTAATACTCATGAAGAAAGAGACACCATCTACAACACTGTTATCCTGCACCCTGCTAGCTCCCGATCCAGAATTTTTTTTTTTTAAAAAAAAAAAAAAAAAAGTAAGCCTTGGTGTTGCATGATTCTAGTTACCTCTTAAAGAACCAAATAAAATAAAGGATATTTTGTAAAAAGGGATGCACTTTAATGTCCTTAAGACCTACAAAATCCAGTATGTCCCACAGTTGTTCCAGTTATTCCTATGACCTTCTGCTTTCTCCACTTCCCACCCTCCCTGCACCATTTCTATTAACTTACGCTAATACAGTCATGTGGTCAATGTCCCAATGAACAGTCTAACAATATCCAGAAATTATTACAGTAATCAAAATCTGTTCCTGAGGCCTTATACTCTCACTCAGTCTTCCACTTATTAGCCATTCGGACAACCAAAGGGACTATTTAAAAGTAGCATTTGTGAGACACTAAACTCAGATCTGTTGGTGCAAATCTAAATTTGTGAATTACTGCACTATATGGCTATCCAGCGTTAAAAGCTTTAACTGCAGAGTGACCTGAACACTTACCCAGTCCAAATCATGAATGAAACCTGCTGTTTTGAATCCTTCATGAATGCAAATGCTGACAAAATAAGTTGATATGGAGAATCACACAAAAAGTCTCCAAAAGGGCCTGGGTTGGAGGCATTGGCTCCTTTGGAAGAAGAACAAACTTTGGTGCGATCAGCGGTAATGTGGTAAGTTGGATCTAAATGTAGGTCAGATACATGCCAGAACTGCCCTGTTTCCAGAAAACAAAGATTAAAGAAAATGCATTATTTGCATTTGAACTGGATACACACAGGTAATGCCAAGTTTACTCCGGTTTGTCTACTGCTATTCCTCTTTCAAGTTTTGAAAAGAATAAATTTAACAAACTGTTGATTAGCTTGTGTGATAAGTGTGGGTGAGTTCTGCATTCCTGACAAGAGTCCTTCATGTAGTCAGCTTAGAAAAACTGAAAACAGAAGCAGAAGCATAGGTTTAAGCCAGTCTGCAGGAAAAAATGGAGGTTGGTAGGGACAAGAAAGTCAGCTCCTTTTTATTAATAACAATCTGGAAACTGGGAAGTAAATGAGGAGATAGAAGGACTTCTCCACTCCACCTGAAAGGAGAGGGACTTGCATTTTAATTATTTTTATAGTACCTTCCAGCCAGGGAAGGTCTGGAAAAGATCAAAGTCTAGAAAGAAAAGTGAGAAACAGCATGCATGCAAAAATTTTAAAGTTCTTCTCCCCAACAGTCACAGCAGCAAAAGAGACTGGGCTTCTCACTGAAGAGAGGTGTGTCAGCCTTACCTACTCATTTCTTTTCAGGCTGACACATTCTCAGCCACTGCTACTTAGCACTGCATGGGTAAAGGACAAGTATAGCAATATGGTGAACACGATGAATTAAGTTTGTATTAAACTACCAGCCTTCAAGTTTTAAGTAAAACAAAAGTAATTTATTTGTGTCGGCTTCCAAGCACTTGGGACAGGCAGCGGTGTATCTGGGGTAGTGGTTGTGAAAGCAGGGCAGATATAAATTGATTGTTCCCAAGGTCACATGCCCGTTCTGTGGAAGAGCAGACACCACACTACATGGACTCCGTGGAGTCCGTAGAACTGTAACTCCTACCACCAGGAGAGAGGGAAACGCCCGGACACTGCTGCGAGCTTGGTCCGAGGCACCTACGAGTCACAGGGAACGAAAATCCTGTGGAGGCCACTTCGGGGCACTCACCTGCCCTACGCTACCGGCCGGCGGACCGCGCCGGGCAGCGCATGAGTGTGCTTGCCGACAGCACAGAAACCACATGTCATGTTTGCAGCGGGTGCCTCGACACCGCGCCAAAGGCAGGGCAGGGCTCGCTTCACCCGCACCGTCCTCAGCGCCGGCCACCCCGGCTGACTAAATATAAACCCCTTTGGCCCCGCACACCGGAACAGCGCTGTGTTTACTCATCGAAAAGCCCCGGGAGGTTGAAGCCAGCTGGGACAGGGAGCACCACCCAGCAGTCTACCTGCGGGCAACACCGAGGAGGGGAGGGACAGGAGGCGAGCACATACCCCGGGGGTGCCCCGCGCAGCAGCCCGGAGGGGCGGGAGGCGCCCCCCGGCCCAGCCTCCCTCAGTCGGGCCGTCCCGTCACGGGCTGCCCCT
>NW_020799097.1:56547235-56552859 GCF_003259725.1 Athene cunicularia | reverse complement strand
CCGCCGGGCCGGGCCGGCGCCCTGGGGCACGGCCCAGCCCAGCCCTGTACAGGCAGCCCTCGGATGCCTCACAGGAGCCTCAGGCATCTTTTGGAAGGAAGGTTTCTCGCAGGATACACAAAAAAATGGATCCTGGTACTTCATGAACTTTGACATTTAAAAAGCTGATGAAATAAATCATCAACTAAACCTCTAATACAGCTTAAGGAAAATGCTGAGTTGTGTAGTCAATACGAGTCTCCATTGCTAAAGGCCTTATGGTAGCGGAGCTGATGTTTATTTCTGAGGTAAAAGCAGTTTCCAGTGAAGGAAAAGGACTGGGTGTCAGATTTAGGATAAGACTAGAATAATGATGTTGTGGATCCTGT
Source organism: Athene cunicularia (assembly GCF_003259725.1). Classification (NCBI taxonomy): domain Eukaryota; kingdom Metazoa; phylum Chordata; class Aves; order Strigiformes; family Strigidae; genus Athene; species Athene cunicularia. Next base: position 56,552,491 of record NW_020799097.1, on the reverse strand, counting down.
AGCTGCCCCCAAACATCCCGCTGCTCACTGTGCTGTTCTGTTCACATCAGCTCTCCAGGGTGTTGAAAACCCATTTTACCAGCAGCTGGAAGTCCCATATGTGAGTGTTTTCCTCACTTTTCCACTCCTCGGAGCAGTGCCACAGGCACCACTTCTCCACTTTTCTGTCCCTTATTTAATTTTACATTGATAGTTTAGAATAGCAAAAGACTTCACCACTAAGCTTCATGATGGTTTCTCGTGACTTACAGAACTTATGTATGTAGCCTTCATTTAAAAGTGACTGTAGCGTAAAATATTTACCTTTCAGGTTTTATTTGCAAACCAAGTCTTAACAATCTGTCTCTGAATTCCTTTCCTCATATTTAATAAAAACCTAATTTTTTTTAAATTCGTGACCCTAAAAATCACTTGTGAAGATGAATGCTGGTACTGGGGACCCAAGTCTGTTTTCCCCAGTGACCATGGGAAAGCAGCTGCTCCCACCTTTCTGAGAAGCGGTGGCTGAAAAGGACAGTCATATGGCAAATGCACCTGTGTGGGCAAACAGGCAGCAACAGAGGGAAGGCAAATGAAAGCAGTATTAGGTACTGAAGCTGAGGATTAAATGAGCTAATAAAACGGAAGGGCAGAAGATGCGATTTAAACATAACTTGCTCTATAGCAGTTGAAGGAGCTGAAGCAGCTCAAGACATAGAAACTGCAGCTCCACATACCACTGGGACAAGTTCTACTTCCTATTTCTCTGATAAAAAAAAGTTAGCTCCTGAATTTTAAAAACTATCAATATCCACCAAGTAAAACATAATGGCTCATAATTAAGGACTGTCTTCTAGATGTATAGTGTTCCCCACAAGAGAAAACAGAACTTGGATATTCGTTGTAAGCAGATTCTTTGTGAAAAAGTGAAGCTAATAACATTAAACTTTGTATTTATGTTGGTTAGGTCCCATAGTTAAATCTGAATTTTTATCATGAGTGAGGTGAGCTACCCATGTTACCCAGGGAAACAAGAAGCCGCTTCCCATGATACCATGGCAGATCTGAAGGATGGCACATGTGGTGCAGGATGAGGCCCAGGAAGTTAGGCAGGATGCCCATCCTGCACCTCCCTCTGCAACCACACAAACCCTCAGAGAACAGACCAGCTAAAGCTAAGCTCAGCTCTGTCTTTGTGTGAAAGGCTGTAGGTAGCTGCACCTCCATATGGTCCACTAAGTCAGTGTGTCAGAAAACATGGACTCCAAAGAATCTCCTTCATGCTGCCAGCCATCTGTTTCAATTCTCCTAATAATCTGAAGCATAAGGCAGTTTTCCCCACTCTGGTCTCACAGAGAAACATTCTTCAGGTTTTAATTTATCTCTTTTAAGTAGCATTTTATTTGAAATTGCTCACAGTGAAATTCTTACCCCCTATACAGATTAGCTATGAAATACAGCTCAGGGAGAGGAATCTCATGTTTCTCTTGTACTGTTTTCTCTTTTTCCTCCCACACCCGTGGACGCTAATGAAAGGTAAGTTTTGTACTATAGGTTCATGCCCCCAGTCCTGTCCTTTATCATGTTGGTCCTTTCCTCCCACCCTGGGGAACACTTTGATTTCCTTCAATCTTTTGTATATTAACAAAAACACACCAAAACAAATTAAAAACTCTCATAACTGACATCAAAGACTGTCTACCTATTGTCCTTAGCATGCACCGGATAACAAGTTCCCAGCGAAGAGAGGAGCTGAAAGTGGCTTGAGCCTCTCACTTCTCTGCCTACACATATCACGACAGGGGCTTCAGATTTCTGCAGCAAAAAGAAGCCACTCAAGTGGAGTGAATGCAATTTTTCAGTTCCTATGTACTCTACACCACACAGAGATGCTGTTACAGCACTGTGCAACACATGATTTTCTGTTTAACTGAAAAAGGAACTTTCAACAACTCCCTTCAGAATACTGGAATATTAGCTGATTAAATGCAAAAGGAGCACAGGTTGAAAAAACTTTTTAATATGTTTGATCTGCATTCCAAAACAATTCAAATAGGTTCCATTTACTGTAAAAAAAGAGGCAAGTGTTTCAGAAATATAATGCCAAGTTTAACCTGTTTCACTATACAGCACAAGCTTGTCAAATTGATGGCATAAAGTTGTTCGGGTTTTTTTTTTTTGTTTCTTTTAGAAAAACACTCCCCCCCAACTCTTTATTAACCTTTCATGTCATAAATGTGCATTTTAGCTATGTTCGATTATGGACAGTACATTAATCCATCCAGCAGAAGTAACATCTGGACAGAGGTGAGGCAAACTCTACGCTTTCTCATAGTGGCGAACAGCAACCACATCACCAAAGGTGAGAGTCTGCAAGTCCAAGGAAAAGACAAGACACATTAGATGCTGGACCATTCTCTGTCATGACTTAACACATATTCAGAAGTCCATGCTACAGCAAGGTCAGTTTACATTATGTAATTTATAGAAAAAACAATTGATCCAGATTATTGATATTTTAAATGAATAAGAGGCAAGACCTTAGTAATGGTTCCCATAATAAACATTTCTCCTTGCTACTTTCAAACCCAAGAAACACATAATGCACATCTACAATGCAACTAAAGTGAGGCTAGAAAAGTTTAATTTTTCTAATTTTCATTAATGTAATTTCTTAAATATAGCATAGTTTTTAATACAGATTTAACAATTATTCTCCCAAAGCTGATCACACTGCAAGATGTGCAATCTAAAAATCCCAGTCCTCTATACCCATATTCTGTACTATTATGCATACATATACTTGTATTTAATGCATTCTGTGCACTTATGTAGCCAGAACTACCAAACACTTAGCTGCTGCAGTTGTGCAGAACACTAACTACAGTGTATGAGTTTTGGCAGTATTTCCTGAAGCGGAACAGGGCATCTTGTCACGTCCAAATACCAAAGAAAAAGGTTTTCTGTATATGCGTGTAGCTGTTTCCAAAAACAAATTTTCCCTTGAATCACTTGTCACATTGTGTTGCACTGAGTATAAGGTTTTAATTATTTGGAAGTCTCCATCCATACAGATACTCCCTGAAGTATTTAGAAAACAAGCTAATTGGTTTGCTCCAACAACCAAGTCAAAGATTAGTACAACTAAACAGGTTTTATTTTTAAAAGTTACATCTCTGTGCCAAAATTAAGCACAAGAAGTGCCACCCTGGACATTAGATATAGTAGTTTACAATATTTATTCACCCAATACTCCTGTTCCTGAAAAGTCAGGAAAAGAATGTGAATTTAAAACAAGACTTTTCTTCACACAATTGCTGTTTATTGTAATTTTTAACAAGATAGGAGGAATAAACCCTTTATTTTTAAATACAGAAGTGCTATTACCTCCTGCTATCTTGTAACTTTATTTTCCTAGGGCAATACTTGTTCTCTGTAATATATTAATTTATGTGTGCATATATAAGACGTTTTTAAAGAAATCTGAATTAGCACTGGCAACAGACCATTGCCTATATAATCAAGAACTCTATCTTTTCCTGCTCACCAGGACTTTTTTTGCTTGAGCATTTATACAAACTCTAGAGAGAACATATACACTCCAAATCCACAGACTGACCTGCCTAAAACCACTAGCAGTTTTTTAGTTGTCAGTAAAACAAGACAAAAAGCAAAATAAATATTTGAAAAATCTGTTAGCTTTCCCCACCAATTGGTTTAAGGGTTTGTGTATAAGTAAGGGTTTAAGGGTTTGTGTATAAGTATCTGTTCATAAAGCCCGAGATAAATATACGTGAGGAGTGTTAAGTGGGATATGCGAATGCCCAGTGAACTTTATACTTACCATTACCATTTTGCCATCCTTTATTTCTCTCACAAAGTTTGTCTCTTTGCCGTCCCACTTCTGTACGTGCACTAGCTTGTCTCCATCCAGGGTCACAACTGACTGTGAGATACCAAGAAACACAAAGACATTCATTTATTTGGAGTGTTTGAGATTCTGCTCACTTATACTGCATGCACTATGCTATTGAATTCTCTTCAATAGATGGATGTGGATCTAGAATGATAAACTAGTCCCAGCCATTTTAAAGCCAAGCCCATGAATCATCCTTGTTTTAAGCATGAGCTCCCTACAATTCTTGTTTGTGTCAAAGCATGGAAAAAGTTGTTTCTTTTGAGTTCCAGTCTCACAAGAACCACAGTTTCTGATGTGCTTTGGGATAGCATTTATGTTAAGCCCCCAAAGATGCAGGGAAGAAGGCATTTACCCATTTCAGCTGGAAAACGTTACTTGAAAACTCTAAAGAGAAGTGGGCAGCTAACAATTCTTCGACACAGAAGGCAGACGGGGGCTGGTGACCTAACATATTGCCTCAGACAAGACACGGTGTAAGTGGGCAAATAAGATGCAATCTTGCCTTTTTTTTCACAGTGCTACCACTGGCAGTAGCAGACCTTTCATTTTTTCCCTTTGACCCTACCAAAGATACAGCCGCGGTGGTGGGGAGGAAGAAGAGAAAGAAGAAGCCACTGCAGCCCCAGAGTTCACTTACTTTGCAGTTTCTATCATCGGGGGTAGTTTCATCAAATTCCTCTCCAAGCTTAAAGCTGATTTCTGTGTTTTTGAAAGTGCTTTGAGTCCTGATCACTACTTTGTCCCCCTCGCTGCTGATAATCACAGTGGGTTTAGTCACATTCCCCACCTGTCGTGTTGCAAACCCCACTCCTAGACCATCAAGAGGAAAAAGAGAAATCCATTGGATCGTGCCGGTTTTTTACTTTTTTTTTTTTTTTGCCACACATCAAGGTACAGAAATCTCTTCCCCCGCTCTACAGCTTTAAGCTATGACAGTGAAACGTTACTTTCCGTTCCGCTTGCGTCCTTACACCTCAGGTACCCACAGGCACTCTCCCCCCCCGCAGCTGTAGCTCTGCACCCCCCCTCACCCCGCGCACCGTGACGAGGAACCGACCCCGAGGCACGGCGCGCCCGGGCCGCCATCGCCCCTGCTTCTCAGTCCCTCATCACCATTCCGGCACAAGGATCGCTTTTTTGTCGGCGTGTTTCCAGGTCACCTGCAGGCAGCATTTGCCCTTCTTTCACACGCTTTCCCTAACCCGCGGGCACCTCCCGGAGCCTCTCCCCAGCAAGACGGCTCACACCCCCCGCATCAAATTAACATTATTGGCAGAGGCACAGCCGCCCAAACCTCCCCCGCCTCTGAGAATGCCTCACCTACAGCTCTGGCAGTGGGGGGCTTTTAAATTTTTTAA
>NW_020799097.1:56540036-56547185 GCF_003259725.1 Athene cunicularia | reverse complement strand
CGGGGCACAGGGCGGGACGCTGAGGGGGGGGGAGCGGGGCTGCCCCTGTGCGCGGCACCTTTGCCCGCCGGAGCTGCCGCGGGGGCGCCCACCCGCTGCCCGCACCGTTGGTCCTGGTCAAGGAACGCGGGCAAAAAGAGCGGCGGGCACCAGGCGTGAAATACTCTAGGGGCTAAAGCGACAGGATCGCAAGGCTACTGCAGAACACCGCCCTAAAAGCTCGCCCGTGAAGGTTCTCAAGGCCGGTGTGGTGGTGGGCAAGTACAGGTCCCTCTCCCCCACCAGCGCACGGCATCTACACGGATGCTGCCTGAAACCGGCAGCTGCTACTGCTGGCTGGGAACCGAGTCTTGCCTCCACAGCCGGCAGAGTTGGAAACTAGGAATGAAGGAAGAAGGAAAAAGAGCTCAAAACTATTTCATAATACTTCTTTTTTTCCCCTTCTTCTTCTGCTAGAGAGGGAATGTTTTCCTCCTTCTGGTGGTTCTTTGCTTTTCACTGAAGGCACTAGGTACTCAGCTTGTCTCCGAGTGCTTTTCAGAAAGCAGCCTGTCTCCGTGGGACAAGCCACGGTACCGGCTTTTCCAGACCTACGGCTTGGATAGATTCCAGAGTCGTGAATCTAGCTCTTCGGGTCTCCTAACAAAACTCGGGGACTAAGTGAAAGAGACTTTCTGTGGTTTAGGAACAAATCCTTGACATTTTTCTACTTGGTCCAGCCATACAAAATAAAAATAATTATGTTTTCCTAATACTTTAAAATTAGTTTTTGACTGTCATTTGCATTTCTTCCAGGCTCTTTGCACATTCTTTGGGTGTAGGGCAAGTGATGCTTCTGATAGGATTTTAATTTGATTTGACACTTTTTCACTTATCCTCAGAAAGAAGTAACCGCTCTCTGAATTAACCCCAGGAATAAATTCCCAATTCCTTTTACCACACAACACAATCTGTATTAGCCTTGATAGCCTAAGGGTATGAACTAGTGCATCTATTTCTCTTCAGCTTTCCCTCCACTTACTTGGAAGCACAGAGGGAGACACAAAGCGCCCTCCTGCAGCTGCTCAGTCTGTGTATGACCCGCACTTCTGAGACTTTTCAGCTAGTGCTCAGGAAGCCAGGGAGAGCAAGAGCACCACTTGAAATAACAGACCGATAGTTGTTGTTCATAAGGCTGAAAGGGATCAAGTCCTTTTTTTTTTTTGGCAAAGTCGAATAATGCTGTGTCTCCAGAGTTTGCACAGAATAGCAGCCTTACTGGTGCTTCTCACACGACATTCGCTAACCTAATGTCTGCAGCCAGTCAAGCCCTCTAGAATGAACAAGGAATATGCTTTGTGGGCACACAGGGTTGGCATTGGGCATGGCTCCAGTTCCGTTTGGGAACTGTTTCCTCAATACAGTAACATTGTCAAGTATTTAATAGTGTTCACCACTCGCGGACAAACTCTGCAGCCGTGGTCTCACAGAGCTTCATTGCCGGCACCCAGACAGCTGACACACAAGTACAGGCAAACTGACCTCGCCACTCACCTACTTCATCTGAGATGCATCATGTATAACCCTAAATGGTTTTACTGACATAATGGGGTCTCCTCTCCCAGTACTGACAAGACAGAGTTATCTGCTTGTGCAGATTCAGTTTGCAGAAGCCCTGGAGCCTCTGCTGCTCCGTCCCGTGCAGGGGTGTGCGCAGAGCCCTGGGAGAGCTCCACGCTCTCCATGCTCATCGGGGCTTGTTGTGTAGAACCAGCCTCACAAACTTGGTGTGAGATAGAACTCCTAAAAGTGATTCAATGCCACTGCTGATCCTCAAGGACACTTGTGCCTTGCACCTTCTTCCAGACACGGCTCTGCAGCTGGTCCTTGGGGGTTAGCCACTTCAGGATCCTTCATAACTTAAGCAACCATACCTACACTGATGGCTCAGTTCTGCCAGGATTTTTCAACATACTTAGCTAAGACAAGTATCTAGTCTCAAGAAAAATATATTCTTTAACACTTTGTACCATGCTTCGGATGTAAAACAGGGTCTGCTAAAATGTTCACAATCCTTCTGCTGCTTAGATAGATTGCCAAAGTCATCACACCAGGTTTTATGATGGTGAGATCCCACCTGTCTGTGTTAGTGATGATTTGGGAGCAGGATAAATCAACAGTAGGAAATGTTACATTATTGACACTTTGTGGGGTGACAAGCCACAGCCAAAAATATTTCCAAGGCATCTTATGCCCTATATTTGCTTGTGGATCCTTATGTGAGAGTTGTGTTAATGTCAACAGCTAGTACAAATCACCTTATCTATATAAATGCTTTGCTATGGCTGGAATAGAAGTGTGAAATACACCGACCTGGTGTGCATTTTAGGTTGCTGCACAAGAGACCACACTGAAGTTTCTTTTACTCTGTCAGCAGAGTTTGAAGGTTTTAACAGACTGCGTACTCCCCTGTAAGAAGCCTGTGTGACGAAAGATGTTTCTGGAGATTCCTCTCTGGACACCCAGGGACTCATTCTTGTTTACACTAAACTCTTTATGCCACCTGAGGAGTGTAAGTAGGCACATTTACATTCTCTGTTCAAGGCCTGCTTGAAAGATGAAAATGCTGTGGCAAGACATCCCTGTGTAATAAGTAATCCTTGCTTCCAAAGGCCATCCAGGGTGAATGTGGGACTACTGTAACCTTTAGCCTTTGAATACAGGACACAAAAAACTGCTTTTGACTACCTTTTCCCCCTGTTATATCCCTGCTCCACATGCCCTTGGACATTCAAAGAACGAGGCTCTCAGCCTCCTTCAGCCTTCATTCAGTTCTTGAAAAAAAAATTCATTTGTTCAGGATAAAAAAAAAAGGCACCACAGGATGGCCACCAGGCTTCTGTGGTAGAAAAGTCTGACAAAGAGGTTTTCTCACTGTGGATTCCTCATAATCAGTGTCAGGAACTGTTGAGCATCTAATCACTGCAGTCAGTCACTAAGGGCTTAGTACCCTGGTTATGGAAATGCTGTGAAACTGGTGAAGCTAATGTTTGAAGTCAGGTTTATCTATCCTTCTGCTGTGTCCCTCTGTGGATCTAACACAGGAGGGGCATTCTTGCTACACCAATTCAATTAAACCTACCCTTTCACCATCTTTGCAGTACAATAGCCAGGAATAATGTATTACTCTTTAGAGTTTTAATCAGTAGTTAGGGGGATACTATGCTACAAGACCTTTAGATAATTTAGTGATGACTGCATTATGCAAACATTTCTGTGTCCAGGGCAACAAAGACCCTGGAACTGCAGAGCATCTTGTACCCATGTGTGCAACAAAGGTGCAACTCAGTGACACCAGGGCCTAACTCCCCTGGTACAAAGCAGATGTAGGCACTCAAAGGCCTTTCTGGTATTGAATCCCATTGAAAGTCAACATGATTCAGGGTCCTAACTCACTTGGGCATTCTGGCAATCTCTTAGCATTCTGAAACATACAGGAGGATACTTTTGAATTAAGGAAATTGAGAATAATATTCAGCTGAAAGTAGAAGATATTTCCTCTATTTATGGACAGCAGACTAGGGTATTCTCAGCACATTTTAACCTTGTGTGAAGCCCTGCTGTGAATCTCTGTGCAGCTTTGATCTCAGTGTAATACAGAAATGACCAGATTTTAGGAACTATTGTGTAAGATTGGATGATGTTGCTTCAGGGCTGAGTGTGATTGGGTTTTGGTGCTGCAGAAAAACCTAATGTCAAACAGGGCAGTAGAATGTCCTTAACTAAAATCGTTTCACGTGTCCTCTAGCTGTCTAAGAGATTTGCTGATCCCCATAATAAAAATAAACTATCTCGGTGCTGTCAGTGAGTCACAGAAAATCACTGGGTTTACTCTATTGATGGGCAGGTCTTTAGAAATCCCAGTCTAAACAAAAGAGATAAATGCCTTATGGAGAAGATGCCTGATTATGCAGCTGCACAAGCAAGTGGTCACAGAAAGGCCCCAGGTACAAAGAAGCTGTATGAATCCAGTCTTGTGCTGCGTAAATGCCATGTGAAGGTCTTTGCTGGAACTGCGGACCAGATGACAGGCAAGGTGCAAGGTAATAAAGGCAGGAGCAGGGAAGACGTATTTATACCGTATCCCTTCTAAGAGCGTGGCATACCTTAGGCAAAGTTTAGGACCATGTTCAGCAGACTCCCTGCCACTGTAAAAGATCAACCAAAATATTGCCAGGATAGGCTAACATTGGAGCACAAGTCATGTTAAGGTCTAATTCTGGTATTTCTTGCTAATTGGTGAAAATGAAGTTGTCTGTGATAATGCATTTCATTCTTGTAGACTCTCTCTTAGGGTTACAAAGTGGTGTGACATGAGATTAGGAGAGTCCTGGAAAGTAAATACCTGCTAATACCTCATTACGAACTATTAGACCTTTATTCGGATTGCTTTAAGCTGAGAGGACAGCTGGTCTACAATGGTTTAAAGAAGGAAGCAAATACTACTAAATATCTCCAGGGTCTTCTCTGCTTCTTAAAGGTGTTTGGGGCGTTGTTATCTGTTGTCTAATATTACTATATGTACCATTTAGAGGACTCAAGTTAGAGGCTCTCCTTAAAGAATTAGCCTGTGCTAAAGCCAACCACCTCCCTGGCTCCCAGTTCTATTTACGCAGTGATACAGTTATTTTAACTTTGTACCATTAGGCCTTTGGTTATTTTAGTATGTGTTTGCTTTCTTTTGTGTTTAAGGGTATAAAAACTATTTTAAAGCCTCTAAAGTGAACAGAAATGTCTGATACTGGGTGTCACAATAGCTGTCTAGTTACTGTAAAATTAATACAAGATATCAGCTTTCCAGATTTACAGTTTCAGCATGGCCAAATGTAAGGTCATATACACTGAAGAAAAAAAGACAGTCTTACAAATAAGCAACTGACTATTTCAGATGTAATAATGACTCAGAGAAAGTTGGAATGCATATGAGTAAGTTGAATGCGCTAAATTAAAATAATCCTTATGTACATAAATGGAAAAAGAGCACATAGGTTTAAGGAGATTATATGACTTGCGTTTGACTTGTTGCGACTGATTCTGGAATATTTGTGTAGATTTGGTGTTCAGAGCCACCCAGTGAGAATATTAGTGGAATAGAAATGCACTCTGTATTAAGGTCCAAGGATTCCATATTCTAACAAAGGTAGGGAATGATTTCTACCATCATGAATACAGTTTTTAAAGGTACAGGTGATCTTTAAATGTCGTATTCTCTTTCTGTAGCCCTCATATATGCTATGGAGGCTGTCTAATACTTAATAAGTGCAACTGTTCAGTGTAACTGATCTCAAGCTAAATCCTTGCAGCATAACAAAAGACAACTTTACAGTCTGCATGGCTGGATTTCAGAAACTTTTGGAATAGCTCAATACACGTTTGTTCTGTTTGTCTATACCGAAGCACTCCATTTGCTGTGATATCCTGAAATCACGCTCAGTACCAGCTGAGATTTAGACAAAAAGTAAAATTTGAGTGAAATACAAATTTAAGAAGATAACAACTGAATTTGGAAAACAGATGCAAAATAATAACTCAGCGCATTAACTACCTGCATTTGGATATTCCCAGGGTCCTCTGTTCCCCTCAGATATGGACTGACAGGACAGTCACAACCTGCTGGAGCCAGAAGTGGTGCCTCAGATGCAGCTGGAGCCACACTCATCTGGGTCTGTCCCCTCTCACCTGGAGCAAGCTCTTTCCTCAGAAGTTCTAAACTAGCAGAGGGTTACAGGGAATGTTATTGTACCCTCAAGAAATGTCTGAATTCCACAATCTTGATAAATAATTTAATTAGCTTATCAATTTATGGGCCTGTCATTGAAGAAAGAATGCCTGACACAGATCAGGCAAAGATGCTTTCAAAATGAAATCTCATGCTGGGTGACCCAGACAGAATCATGCACCTAACTTGATTCATTCAAGAGTGCAACTGTATCCCTGCTTTGCATAGTGGTTTGTGACTAAGCATTGAGTCATTTCTGGGTTTTCATGAATCTAAATATGTAAACTTCCTGGAACACAAAATTCTAGATCAACTTGAAACATGGCAGGGTTAAGATAGCTCATTACTAGCTTTAAATAGGGACTAGTACCAAGACAAACTCGGGGAAAACTTCGATCATCCCCGCTGTTTGGAGACAATCACAGAGAAACAGAAATAAGAGTGGTCTCTTCAGTCTGGTATACAAAACTCCAGTCACTGGAAATTAAGCCTAGAGAGATTGATATCAAAAATTAAGTGCATGTTAGCTGTGAGGAGACTTAACCCCTTGACCAACTTTCAAACAGCCTTACTACTAGAGTTTTCATCCCTGCAAGCTGTAAACTGTGCTAACAACCACAGCTATTAGACATTATGCAGGAAGTAATTCAGAGAAGTCCCATATCCTGGATTATGCAAGAAATCACATGAGATGGTCACAATGGGCAAATCTAAACCAGGAAACGTAAAAACACATCCCACTTGCTGAGTGTGGGTTAGTAGTTTGCTAAATCCAGAGTCTGCTATGGGAAAGATATGGATATGCACAGAAAGGAACATGGACATGTAGTCCCTGCCTGGATAGTCACAGGACTCACTTTCTGGACTGTATTGCAGCAAGTGCCAGTGGGGAAGTATAGATAAATCCACTAGTCCTTTACTTTCTATACATCCGTGTATACATGTTTCAGAATATTTCCCCCTCAGTGTGGTGGTGGTAAACATAACCCAGACCCTCTATGTATCACAAGATTCTTAACTAACCTTGTAATAGTTAAAAAGGTTTCTAATATCATATTCCTTCAGACCTTTGAAACTTTCTTGAGCAGCTGATCATTGCTGCAGACAGAGCTCAGAACACCCAGAGTCCAGAGCCAGTGAAGGGTGCAGGAGCAGGCTGACTCGCTCACACCATGACTGGCTCAGGTGTTCTGATAAAAGAAGGGCTATAGAGAGGAAACATGGCACAACTTTCACGCCTTTAACTCCATCTCATTGCCTTTTGTCTTCCCCACCCTTAAATATACTCCTTCTTACATGTCAGCATTTAATTTCTTCCTGTATAAATTTACCTAGACATTTCCACTTGTGATTGCTCACGTTAAAAAAAAAAAAAAAAGGGGGGGGGGGGG
>NW_020799097.1:56477361-56539986 GCF_003259725.1 Athene cunicularia | reverse complement strand
CGCCGGCGGGGAGCCCCGTCTTTCCTTCGTCCCGCCCGCGCCGGGCGGCCGGGGCGTTGTCACCGCTCTTTTTCATGTTACGGCTGACACCGAAGAAAGCCCAAACTCAGCCACCTCCGAGGCGATGCGAGCCCGGGGGCTGGGGGCGGAGAGGGGCGAGGCTGTGAGGAAGGCGAAGACTCGGCCTTCGTGTGCCTGCCGCGGGCTCGGGCGCCATCTTGTGTCCGCCGGGCGGGAAGTGCCCGGCTGCCGCCCGCAGAGCCCTGGGGCAAGAGGAGCTCCTGTCCCCTTAGGAAACTAGGTGCATGGCTAGAAAACGACTTCTGCAATACTGCTGGGAGTTTACGTGCTCCTTCTTTTTGTGTACCCTGCTGATGTATCATTTACAAACGTGCCCAAGGGGTCTGGAAAAAATTAAAATATATGGGGAGGTTAAACCAGTCTCTCACAGATTAGCTTTTCTGTACATTGTATGATGAGCAGTGGATTTACAGCATCAGTCACTGCACGGCAGAGTCCCAGGAATAAAGCACTGGTAAGGTTTGTTCAAATCCTCACATTAGGGGCCTTTATGTTGTGCAGGCAATTGCTGAATATATGTTTAATCCAGAAAAAACCCACAGCACCCAGGCTCTGTATCAACAGCCAAAAAACCCCATTTTCCATCAGTCATAAATACTGTATTAAAATCCAGAGATCTGGCATCAGGACGAGGCACAGGGAGGGCAGAGTGAGGGCCTTCAGCCCTCCTATTGCTCCCGGCCATCTTGGGATATGAACTGGTACCCACTGGGCTGAACAAGGAAATAAAAATAATGAAATAACAGATCTCAGCATTTATTGCTAATTACTATCCAAAGTCGAATCGCTTCAGTGGGGCAGATGAAACAGAGTTCTCCCTAAAAAAGGTTAAAACCAGTCATCTATGGTGGTGTTGGTACCCCTAGCCCAAATCGCAGAGCAGGCGTTTAAAGCTGCGTAGGCTTCAAGCCAGACCTGTTTTATGACAGAGTTTACAGGCTGAAAATGCTTTTGGCTAGTTCATCCCTTAGTGCCCAAGCATGTCATTTTTCCTTTGCCCAAGCAGCATGAGAGTTTCTACTGAAAGGTCATGGGCCTCTGAACCAGAGATGATGGCTCCTGCTGACTGGGTGGGTGAGGCAGTAAGCTGCAAGGGGCAAGAGGAAGAAGCACCACACATCTCAGCACAGCAGCCCTGTGGAGTGGGAAGGCTTCAGCTGGCATTATTTTCCCAAGTTTACGTAAGCCATTGGAGCAGTGCTCCCAGCAACACAAGATATCTCTTGTCTGTGATCGCCCAACTTTCTGAATACACAGAGACACCAAGGTAGTGGACCCTTAGTGAAACCCTTGAAGTGAAAGTCTCAGTTTAGCGGGAGACAGACTACCTCTCACCAGGCCTGGTCACACCCTCTTTGCACTTCCCCTCTTAGGCAGCTGCCTCCCAGCTCATTTTGAGGTCTCCCTCCACTTACTTGCACAAACTACCTGGCAGGCTAGATCCCACTAGATGGCAGGACAGTTTAAACCCTTGGTTTTTTTCTATCCAAACCACTTCAGAACAAGTGCCCTGGTACCCCAGTGGGCTCAGCCTCACTGGCTTGTGCTGTGTGGACCCTGGGGAGCCCACATGCACTATGGTGGTGGGTCTGGGGCTTAAGGGGTTTATGATTGCTGAGCACAGCAAATATAACCTGTGCCAAACCAGAGGAGAAATCCATGCAGAAACTCAGTTCAATTCATTTTCATGGGCTTTATCACACACACTTAGAGCATCAGCAGACAAAAGAGAAGAATACAAACTAGTCCTAAATTGTTAGTTACATCTTGAAGTATTCCTCTCTGTATGTGTGATACATAAAGGATACTTGGAACACTGATGGTAAAATGTAATTTAAACCTCTTCTAGCCACTGCTCTATTGTCATTTTTAACTAATCCAAGTGCAGTTATATTATTTGGCATGATTGCCATTGTATGAAAGTAGCACAACAGAGAAGTGCCCATTGTGGTTCAGACTATCAGTCCATATAACTAATACAGTGTCTTGCACAGTGCAAAATTACATGATGTTTCCACTGACTGGTCTTCTTGCCTCCAAGCATTCGTGTTCATGGACTTTCTGATTTGGGAGAAATTTTCTGTACGATTAGCAATTCATGACTTAAAACTAAAGTTAGATATAATTCACACTGTAGTTAGCATAAAACTGATCTTTGTCTTCAGTGACAACTAGATCTGTCCTGTACATTGCTTTACTATCAATGATTTGGAAGTTTCTTTTAAAATATACCACTTTGCGACTGCTTTGTCACTCATTTCATCCATCCAAGCTCAGCCTATACAATATTATAGCAGAATGATGGTATATGGCACAGGTGGAGATAGCTGTATGAGGAATCATAGCAACTAAACTTCATTTTAAAAAATGCTTCATTACTTCTCTAAATCTCTCCAAATTAAAACATTCTAATAATCAGTCCCCCATCTCAAAACCTATTCAGTCTTTTATTGCATTCCAGATAACAAATTTAACTTCCCTGTTTTATAGCAACAAAAGATGCCCCCCAGCATGTTCATCCACCTCTTACATGAAGCTTCTGATGAAGGGCTGACCAAAGAAAAGTACCTTCTTAATGACATATGAAAAGATTGAGGCCAATTTTCTGTATAGTCAAAGTACCTAAATTATTATATACGCACAATGTAGTTACAAGGGTATTTGCTGGTTGGGGGGGTGTGTGTGTGTTTGTTGTTTGTTTTGGGGTGTGTGTGTGTGTGTGTGTGTTTGTTGTTTGTTTGGTTGTTGTTTTTTTTTTTAATATGCAGAGTTGCTAAGAATAATTGCTTCATTAAGTTTTAAACTTTGGAGACAAAAAAGTTACCTTTTTTTTTTTTTTGCTTGGTACTAAAATGAATTTCTTTGCTCTGTAAAAATCCAGGATAGTGCTGTAAACTGATGAAAAAGATGCTATTACTTGTGTCACACTTGCTGGAATGGAAATTGAGATTAATGCATTATAATACCAGATTAGCCTTAATAGAAATTTGGTGCCGTAATTTATCAAGGTAATTATAAGTATGTACCTAATTTTAGGCACTAAGTCGTTCTACTGACTTCTGTGAGACTAGTCTGCATTTAATGTTAAGCATGTTTTAAAATAGTCTGCTGATTCAGGGTTACCCTGTGGATTAAGAGAATGCATTGTCATCAATTACCCACTAGCTGAGCTAATGTGAGGGTGGTATCACCTGGATAACGATTGGAACAGGACAAACTAAACTGGCTCAGTGTGAAACTTATTCAGAAGCACTTCATTTGCTCTTTAAAGTGTCAGCCTAAGTTTAGTAGGACTACCGCCTATCTTCAAGATACTAACAATAAAACGAACCAGTTTTCCCAATTTTAGCTGTGCTTAAGATAGTAAGCCTGCCTAAACCCTAGCCTACTGGACAGCATGGCATAGAGACCCCCAGACAGCTCTAAAGGGGCTAGCTCCTGTCTGGTTGAATAAAGTGTAAGACACAACTAATAAATTCTTCTGGGCCAAAGTTTATATGGCACAATATCTACCACACCAACCACTCTTTGTGGTTCTGTTTAAATTGGTCAGAAATATGCAGCTGGCTCAGAACTGGAAAGGTTTATCTGAAAAAATCCAGGGCATAACTAGATATTCCTCTTGCATATCTGAACTAACTACAAAAGATCTCTTTCATGTAGCCTAGACTAGCAATTGTTTAGATACAAACTGTACATGCTTGTGGCAAAGAAGTATTTCTGCATCTGTAACTTGGTTAATCTGCAACTAGATAATACACAAGCAAATAAGGACCACAGGTGACCCACATATAGATCAAAAATGGTCATCTTGCTTTTAATTGCATTGCATTTTAAATCTTCCTGTTCTTATGCAGTTTCTCTCATTTTCTGTTAATATTATTCTTCCTACGCAGCATTTTCTCACTGACAGATTCATACAGCTGAAGGACAAAGTAAAAACCAGTTTTCCAGTGTTGAGCACTCTAACTAGTTCCAAGCTGTACGTCTGTGAATAGTTAATTCTATGTGTGTATATAGCTGTGGAATGGTTTTTATAGTTTATCACATGAATAATTTGCTAAATTCAGCTGGTACATAACTGGTGTTTTAATAGTAAAAAACTTCAAAGCATCTTAGGCTAACAAAATACTGAAGTATCTATTCCTGTAACCCAAATTTCAGTGTCTGTATTCTGTAAAAGAAGAATCTAAATATATCCAGCACTGCAACTGTGAAAGAAGAGAATTCAATATAGGCCATGACCCAGAAGAGCACTTCAGCATATGCTCCACTTAAAGCATATAAGGAATTCTGTTTCAGCTACTTGATTTCCACGGGATTATTTTAACTTCTTAAAATTGAACAGTTTAATGCACTGTGATGCTATAAAGGAGGCTGGTATATGAACATGGGACTGTAAGCCAGAACAAGAGTGTGCAACACAAATATAGTTAGCTCCGAATCCCTCTCCAACATGGTTTTCAACTCTGGTCCTCCAGTGTCAGCCAGTTCAGTCCCTCAGCCTTTCTTAAGCCACCTGTTTTGCTCCAGTGGAGTAAATTATTTTACCTTTCCAAATCTGAAAGTAATTCTGGGATGTTGCACTTGTTAAATGAATACAAGTAAGTGGAGGGAACTAAGTGTTGGTTCAGTTGGATGAAACTGAATCCTTTACTGAATGGTCCCTAAAAGACAGTGCGTGAGCAAAATGATCAGTAGGAATGGTAGGTGTGCAGAGAGGCCTCTTACAAGCTCTCTGCCAGCTATAAAAGACACAAATACTTTATAGATGGAATACCAGTCAAATATGGAATGTACCCATCACAGATGCTTCCTCTGCCTGCCTACAGCCCAGCAGAGAGATTGTGTAGGCAAACAGAAGCATTTGACTGTCAGTGTGGTTAGGTTTCAAGAAGTACGTAAATGTCTGCTGCCCCAGGATGCAGTAAAGGTGCATGTCTGTATCTATAATAAGGTCTCCTACAATAAGGGAATGAATGCTAAGTATTTTCAGGAGCATGACCTCCATAACAAAACAAAATCTTTCAGCAGAGAAAAACATTTGCTTAAAAATCCTTGTAAAAATCACAATGACTGAAACACCTTAATTGTTAGCATAAAACACCAAATGAAATAAAAGAAATATGTATTATGGGAGTTTTAAGTCTTGTCATACAAGAGAAACATCAAGGAACCAACTGAAGCCAGAAAAGATGATAGCTATTTAATTTCCACAGTGAGATTAAACAAATTTAATCACTTACAAACATGGCTACTTTATTTTAGACACATGTGAACAGCTATAATATTCAGCCTGAAAACAGAAATGACAGAAGTGGCAAGACTGCTAAGAGTGTGAGAACTGAGATGATCTGCCATAGTCAAACAGAGTTTAAAGAGTTTGAAAATAAACACTGGTGTTTAAGTAGTTTACAAAACCTTTTGGAGACAGGAGGAGGAGAGAAAAAAATTGCTTCTTTTTTTTTATTTCTCACACCCATCTACATATGCCTAATAGGAAAAAAGTCTCATGAGATAAATTACAGATGTCTTTAATCTAATGTATACTTAATAATATCATCTTAAGGTGGGGAGAGTGAATACACCTCTGTGTCAGAAATAAGCTATTTTGGGAAATTAAGAAACAGGATTTTTATTTTGAAGCAATCTTTAGTTGGGAGTACATCTGCTAAGTATATTAATTGAAACTGTCAAGGAAGATTAGTTAGGATGAATACTATAAGTATGAGAAAACCCAGACCAAGAGATACATTCTTTAGTTCTCCTCCCATTTGGATGTGTAGAACACTGGTTTTGAATGACGATAGTAGAAAAAACGGTAGTTCCACGTTAATGTCATCTAGGTACAAGTATGTTGCAAAACCTTGTCTGTGCTGCTAAAGTTGCTACCACATTTCAGAAGGGGTGACACAGGGAAACTGGAAAGTCTGTCGATGGGTTTCATTAATCCAGCAGTCCTTAGGTGTTAGGAACCATTGCTTTTTCCTTCCGCCTCTTGACTTTCCAGCAAGGCTTTGGATGATGGCACTTCTCCACCCTCTGCTCCTTCATCTGAAAAAAAGGGAGAATTAAACATTTATGCCACACACTTTTTCACAGCTTTTTTAACGAAGCCAAATATTTGGGATCATGGATCCTTTCTGTTCAGATTGTTTTTTTATTACCAAACTCATGGGTGCTTTAGAAAGAGAGATTAACTCTAGAACATAAAGAACTTGCAGAGGCAGTTTCCAAAAGCAATTGCCTACTGGTGTCAATTTGCCTGCTCCTTGCACATGCTGATCAATGTGCATTTGGTTGTAAGAAACAGATTGGAGATAAATTTTTACCATTGCTATTCTTTTTTCCTGAGTAATTTCCAAGGCCAAGTTAGAATACTGCATTCCTCTCAGCATCGTGTGATTTCGGGTAGATAACATTACAGTTTATGAACATGTCAGTTATCTGTCTGGCCTCCTCTGCCAAGAAATACCTAGGAGAATTCACCCTGTCCACAAGATGAGGGGATATTTTGTCACTCTGATTTGGAAGTTCACTCTTCCATAGGTTGGAGTTGAATGCTTACATGACTAATATAAGTAAAAGCTCCCCAGCATGCAGGGTCATTAGATGAAGAGTTTCATGCTGTTGCTTCTGATACTCAAATTCTCTCACTGAGAAACAGGAATTCCTCTTGCCTCGATTTCCTTGCAAAGCATAATAATTTTCACACTACCTTCAAGTCCCACATGGCATTACCAGTGCTAACAGAACAGTTTGTATACCCAAATCTAGCACAGCCCATAGTTTGTGGGGGCAAGGAGAGGTCTGCTCTGCATATCTGACTATACTGTCTTCCACTGTAATAGTTGTAAACTAAGGGGTACTTTTTCAGCTATTTGCCCTGAGACTTGCTGTAAAATATCACAGCCAAAAAAGTTATCTATCTTGGTCTCTACATATCACAGCAAATATATAATACAGTACAGAATTCATCACCTAAAGTTCTTGGCAGAAGTGGCTTGATGTTCTAGGTCTGCTCAGAGGTTTGGAGGCTTTGGAGTTTTTACAGTGGTAAATTAAAAACTGAGTTATTTGACACCATTCCGCATTATGGAGCACAGCAGCATTGAGGGAAAGGAGGCAGCAATCTGGATGTCTAATATTAGTGAAGTCTTGCAGACAGGGTAGAAGAAAACAGTTTGTTAGAAGAAATCTAATCTTAGTTGGTAGTGCTTAGGTGTGCAACAGGTGCTAAACTGCTGAGTGTATCAAGATAGTTACACAAAGTCACGTAGAAAAATTTAGCAAACAATAAAGGTTATTGGCAGAATGGTGCCCTAACACAGATTAGTGAGTGTGGGAGACCAAGTATAGCCTCTCTGCTCTCAAACTTCTTGCAGACTCCTCTTCAGCCTGTGGATCAGTAGTGACACCAATCAACTGTTCAACGTGGTTCCAGTATGGCCTCCCACTGGACCACCAGTGGAAAGTCTCCCCCCTCCGAAACTTACACACCATCAGAGGATGATCAGACAGGATACAGGTGGTCTTTATTTCAGAGTTAGGCTCTGAGATAAACAGCTGGCACCAAAATCTCTCCTGTCCATCTCATGAGAACATTAATTTGATGCAGCTTGCAGAGTACGTGGAAATTTATATCAAACAGCTATGGTACTTGTATATTCATAAAGAATAAAGCAAAGTCTCTTTTTCTCTTCTAAGCCAAACAAAAGGTATTAGCACATCCTGTTCCTGACCTTTCACTATGACAGCAGCTGACAGTATTTTAGAAGAGAGGAAATGTATGATCCAATGAGCATTAGCTAAATTTGAAGCAAGATGGAGAGAGTTCTCTCACCATTTTCCCTAATCTTCAGTGAATCTTTCAGAGTAGAAAAAAAATAGGGCATACTTTATATAGCCACATGTTCTGTCTTCTCCACTTTTCTCATTTATCCAGCTTCTTTGTTCTGAGCTGGAAATGGCTTTAATTTTTTTAACAATTTAATGTTAAAGCCAGAAACAGGCAAAAAGAAATGCCTGTTAGAGCCCCAAACATTTCACAAACAAACTGTTTCCTTGTCACAATATTTGATCTTCCAAACTTTCTTTCCATTTTGATGAATTCACCTTGATTTGCTTGCTGTCTCATCAGAAGTTTAACTTAAAACACAACAAAACTGTAATTCTCATCTGATACTTGGTGGAATTCCCAACCCCAAAAAGCAGCCAAGCAGTCAGAATAGACCTAACTGTACCCTGTATTCATTTCCTTTATCATTACTGCAAACTGCTGATAACAGAAACTGCTCCTTCCAGGCCAGCTCTGGCACAGCTGCATGTCAATGACAAAAGCAAAGGATAATCCCATACTCTTAATTGTTCTTCAAATCCTGGCAGTGCCGGTCCTTGTATTTGTAAGCATCAGTACATTTTGCTAAAACTACTGTAGCTGTGTTTCATTTCTTCTTCTTAATGCATTGGATGGGTACCAGGAGAAGATTATTCTGTCTGGAGGGCTAAGTACTTATTTTATGCTGTGCTGTAACATTTCTTTTAACAAGACTTTCACTCTTTCATGTTTATTTTTATCCAGGGGAAAAAAAAAAGATCCAAGAGAGAAATTTTGCATGCTTTAAAAAGTATGTTCTTTCTAACTACTAAACTTTCCAGTGGCCAAAGGGAAACAAAGACAAGGAACATATGTACAACTGTTGTAATCTTCTGTGCTTTGTTTAACATGGTTAACATGGTACATCTCCCTCAAGGGTCACTGATCTAAACAATGCAAAGGTTAGTTACACATAATGTAGCAATGAATATTTCAGTGGGTTGGACTGGTCACTTCACTTTTACAGCTCCTGACGCTAATAGCAATATAATTCCCATCTGCCTCTGCTTTGATAAGGGAAACAGTTCTCTCCTGCTGGAGCCTGACCATGCCAGACAAAAGAGCTATTTGGAGTAAAAAAACCCCGTATTATTTGAAAATCAAAGCATTAAAAGTTAAGTGACTGTCTGCACTTTGGAATGGATTTCCAGTGCTTCAGTCACACACACTAGAAGGATAAAATCTGTAGGGACATACTTTTCATATTCCTAGGGAAAAATCTCTCTTTGAAACAAAGGAGTTTTAACTGGACCCACAGGGCTCCCAGCTTTACTTTGAATGTACACAGTGCCCGCTGTCCTTCCCACCTGCTCTTCCAGAAAGAATCTCACCATTCCCCCACTAGTGCCCTGCAGTCTGAGGCTATCTGACCTTGTTGACTTTCCCATTTTTCTTTATGTCCACACTCTCTCCTTCATAAATCTTTGTGCTTTCCTTTTGCAAAAGTAATGCCTCCTTCCAGCACCCAGTCAGATTCTTATTTCCCTCTCTTTCCCAGGTTCAAGCCATGATGTGGTCATTTGGTCCCTTCTCACTCCTCCTGAAAATGTTCCTTCTACCTGCCAGCAGTCCTTCCATGGGCCCACTCTGGGTTTAGATTATGGAACCCCAAATGAATATAAATTACACCACCAAAGCAACAACAACTTGTAATCAACAGAACCGCCCCCCAGGCCTTCATGGTGCTTTAAGAGTCTGTAAACACAACATCCTGCAATTGCTTCAGCAGAACATTAATCACCAGAGCCTGGGAATCCTTCCTATACTCTACTTCAGGTGGGATTCATGGGCCCTCCACTCCTCAGCACAGGCCTGTCTCCTGCTGTGCTGCACCCACACCATCGCTGCTCCTGGATGGGGGCTAGCAGTTGAGGTGGCATTTGTGACAGCACCAACAGTGATGGGCACGAGAAGAAAAAGTTACTTCCAAATCAGAACCTAAAAAAGTAGGGGCAACAACCCATGTCAGGACCAACCTAAAATTTTCACTTCATTAGAAACCAGATCTTCCTGAATCTGAAAATCCTCCTGAAAGAACTCAATCCCCCCTAAAAAGAACTCAAATAGTAAAGCTGGTGTTGATTAGACCTGTGCTAAATCAACAGAGCACCTTATCAAATAAAAGGACATGGCAAAATAGGACACTGGTCTCAGCAAAGCTGAAAGCCTACTAGCAGGAGTAAATCACTGTAAACCCTACTCTTAATGTATATGCCCGAGTTAGGATAGCTGTAATTGGATTAAGAGTGCAGCTTGCTGTCTTGTGCTAAATTATCTCAGTGCAGAAGTAGATCCTAATTTATAGCTGGAGTGATGGTTTTCCAAGCTGCCCAGCAATGCAACTGTGTTTGCTCGTCCTCGGGGGAACTGAAATTCAGTTCCCAGCACCTTTCCCCAGGCTGCTGAACACTGAATCTGTGGGTGGATATGGTAGACTTAGTCTGGGTTAAAATTAACTTGTCTCATCAGGCAACAGAAGTGGTAACTGCTTTGGAAGGCTGAATTTAATCCTGAATGAAGAAAGAAATATTAGTATTGACATCAAAACTGCATGGTGGCAGAAGTCTTAGGGAGAAAGCAAAGGACGACTGCATAAATATGTCTGTTTCTTGAACGTGCAGCCATTACCTTCTGAAACGGAGAGCTCAGCCAGTTTGTGTGGCAGGTCTGAAGTCCCAGCTCCAGCAGGAGAGCCCAGAATATCTGGTAAAGCGTTCCGGCGGCCTGCCCGTCCTGATGCTGCAAAATCTGTGACCACAGGCTCCACATCAGTCATTGCTGACTCCTTTCCTCATAGCAACATCTGCACATGAAACAAAAGAAGAAAACAGCTGTAGCCCAGGATGGATGTTAATCACCTGCTCAACAATACAACAGCCACAGGCTTTGCCCAGTAGGTCTTTTGTTACTAAAAGCTATATATTTCAATACCAAGTGCTTAAGCTTTATTTGTGCCCCAGAAGATAAGAAGAATCTCTGCATTTCCTTACGTTGCCATTTGCACATCAGACTAGCACAGTGAACAGCTCTGTACCTGCAAGGAACCTGTGGATGGGGTGAGCAATTCCCAGCCGCTTGTATGGGGGTTTTTTATACCTGATCTCTTTTTAAGTGGTTTTGCCATACAACCACTCAGAAGGGAACTAAAACTCTACTTTTTCATACTGTCTCTACGAAGCAAAGCATATTTATTATGAATCTTGTTTAGATTCTTATTCAGAATCTCGTTAGAACAAACCCCTTTCACAGAGAAGCATATTATACAAAAAATACCTCTCAAAAACCAAACTAAAACTCTTCATAAAATTTCTTTATGCTGCAGATATCAAACCATTTGTTTTCCTCTGCTCCTTGTTAGCATGGTTTAACCTCAGCTTGTGCATGTGATTTTTATCTAATAAAAAACTGAATCCTGGAAACAATCAAACTAAACACTCTGCGGCCTCGATCCCTGTCTCAAAGCCCATTCAATTGCATGGGAAAACTCCTGCTGACCAAAATGGGCTTTGGATCAGGCACAGAGGGGTTTGCAGGATCACAGCCGTGGGCACCAGCTTAAGTGAGAACACCTGGAAGCAGGAAGAAGTGATATTTTGCTGCAAGTGGCACACACGGATAGTCTGTAAATACTGATATTAGCAACTATATTATTAAAAATCACAAAAGACTATTATACCAGCATTGTACACAATAATTTCTGATAAGTAACTGTGTAATTTCTAATAGTTAGGCATAAATGGTTCAATTAAAAATAATATTTGCTTGCTCTGTATGAACACAGTTCTGTGTGCAATGTGGGAACAGGAATATTGTCTCTTTGTTTAAAGATGGTCAGTGCTTTGCGTGGGAAGGGATACAGATGGGGCTGGGGACCAACCTAATGGAAGGCTGTAAGCTTTCGGTTGACAACTGGCTGTATTTAGAATAAGAATTGGATAAGGAAAGTCTCAATCATTCTATTGTTGCTCACATAGGAAGCAAAGCACCACAGTCTCATTTCTAAAATTCTGCGAAGGTTGGGAAATATCAGTACTCGCATTTCAAGGATAGAAAAAAACAAGGCAAATAGAGATCTAACATGATTTGCTGATGTGCATGAAGGGAGGGGCAGAAATTTGATTACTGATGCTGACCTGGTGTTTCCACCACAAAGAACATTTTCCTTTTCTCCCTCAAAGTGCCTTTCAGCTGTGTCACTTCAACAACAAGAATATATATTCTTAATCATATTTGTACCTCTAAATACTTTGTAATAAAAGACGTGAATCCTTCTTGGCAAGAAGCAAAGGCATGAGTAAAATCTGCAAGTCTGAAAGACGACTTGAACATGCAAATAAACCACTTTCTTTAACCAGAGTCAGTAACTGAACATTCTGACCTGGAGATTTAGCAGAAAGTTCCTATCTTGCATGAAAACAGTCAGGTCAGGTCCAAATAAATCTTTCCTATAAGTAGCAAAAATAAAAAAAAAACTATACATGGACATTCAAGAATGCAACTTCCAGAAAATATACAAAGTATGTGTATCAACATTCTCGGTTAGATACAGCATTATACTATGTATTCATTAAAATGGGTGAGGGCTGCACTTGACAAGAAATATCAAAATGACAAGAATGAATCCATATTTACAGACACAGTCTCATGGGTTTTTGTGGGTGTTCACATTTTCTTAACTGTAGGTGTCCTAAATATATTTCTCCACATGCTCACCAGAGCAAGTAGAGACTGCAAATTACACTTCAGAACAGAAAATACTCAGGATCTCCTTTTGCTTAGTAAATCTGTTAAAATTTGTTCCCATTGACAAAATAAGAGTGTTGCTGCAGTTCCTGCCCCTTTCATTTCAGCCATTTAGTTGGTGAGACAATAATACTGTTGTGAGCTGACTGCTGTTCACATAAAGACCTACAGAATGACATTAACATCAAAACACACCACAAACTTCCTCAAACGTGTTGTGTGGACTTGTTTTTTTTTTCTCTTTTCTCTCCTGCATGGATGTTTGGTCCCTAAATGGTTACTTTTTACATGGAAAAAATCTGCCCTACAACTCATGCTATATGAAACTACTCACTTCTGCAGTATAGTTTCATTTTACCCACCATGTGCACTTGTTTCAAATCCCTCCCTTCCCCTCCAGCCCATCTTCTCCTCTGATGTAATCTCCCTTCACTGCATTATACTAGACAACCCAGGAAGATGATGGAGGACACAGTCCCACACACTTTCACGTACGTGAATTTTGATTTATGCACATCATTAAAAAGTATGTAGAGACAAATCTAGAATATTTGTCAGACAGAAAATCAGCTGATCATTATCCATCAGTCCAGTGGCCATAACTCAAATGTAGCTATCTAAAAATAATAAAAGTACACCATCCCATATATACGTAGGAGTTACCATTATGTTTTCACCTTTGGTTTTTCTATACTGCACTTAAGGTATTACAGGCAGAGAAGACTGAGTTCAGAAGTTCAGGGCTACCTACTGTGCTAGCACAGGATATTCTCTAAGTATATTTGAAAGATGAGGGACTACCCCAGCAGGCTTAGAACTGACATTAAAAATAAAAACCTTAGTTCATTTAGGTCCATATAAATCAAAACTTAAGTCTACCTCCAAACATATGACAGACTATACTCAAAATAGCTTGCTGCTGTACTTTAGATAAATGGCATTTCATTCTTTAATGTTCTAAGGAACTTCTCCAATTTCATTCTCATGCTCTCTTATAATATTACTTTCTGAGGCCTACATCCAAGTAAGAATGTGGTTTCTCCACTCTTTATCTGTTTCTACCTTTAATTTTTTCAACATAATCATCAGGAAATAACTATCTTGGCATCCTCTTGAATCTGTTATGTGTAGTATTTTTCATGGTTCCTCAGAGACTAAATAGTAATCACAGTGTGCACAGCACCTATTTTCTCAATTCCACTCCTCCCACTGGCAACATCTCCTTCAGCTTCACTGACCTCATTTTGCTGTAGCCTTATCCAAGTTAAAGATACTTACATCTTGCCAGTGCCGGCATGCAATTGCTTCTCTCAGCTTCCAAATTACTGTTGACATTTTTCTCCCATGTCACTGCTCACCAGATTAATGGTGTGCATCTCTAAAAGAACAGTGACAGATTTCCAGAGCAGAAGGTTCTGTACTTCCCTGGCTCCCTTTATTCCATAGCAAAAACAAGGCCACCCAAAAGCAGAAGGGGACTGGGTGGAGAACAGATTTGAGCAGGGATGCAGGCTGTCTGCAGAAGGTCAACAGCAGGAAGGCAGATGGACATCCCAGAAAAGCTCACCTACTAAAATTAAGAGACCAAAGGCTTTGACTGTCATCCCAGCTAGTATTCCATCAGTATTCCATGGCACAAGACTAACCTTTCAGCCCGTTACTGGGCCATGGCATAATACTAAGAAGGTTTTGGGAGTACTAGGTCAATATTCTCATATATGCCTCTGAAATCCCTGCTGGACCAACCAGAATGCACAACAGACCACTCAGGTGTGCAAGGGGGAAGGAAATACTCTGCTTGTGAAAACTGTCTACAACCAAAAGTAAAACTCAATTACTGTATCTATTGGACATTCAAGTGTCCTCAGACAAAGCAATGGCAGGTAAACTACCAGCGGGATTTTCTCTGAGACAGCTAGTTTGTTAATCTTTAAATCTTTTTTTGTTGGCAGCATAGCCAGACCCTTGGGGGGAAATGAGTCACAGAAAGTGGTGAGATTTAAATAAATGACAAAGGAAAAGAACAAGTCGGGTCTCCTGAAACAACTTGTGTGGAGGATCAAGGGAAAAAATGCTTTACGGTGCTCAGTTGTAGCAGGTACCGTGGTCCGCATTAAATGTCAGTGCTGTCTCTTCCTCACCCTATCTATCTGTTAGGAAGTAGATAAATCACCACCTTATGTATTTGTGAAAGCTCCTTTTTCTTCTGATCTTTTTTACTGTCTTATACAGAGACAAAATACTGATTTTGTTCTGTTTGTAAGGACAAACTATTCCTCAGGAAATGTCAAAAGATTCCTGACATTGGTATTGTTGCAACTCCACACAGGAGACTGAAAGACCAAACACATCACTCCTTGCCACTCAGGCACTCCTCTCAAAAACTTTTCTTTAGGTCTTACAAAAGTCTCTGCCTGTGATACCAGAGAAAGCTACACTTTCCACTGTTCCTTCTGAATGCCCTTTAGAAGGAACAAACTGGAAAGCATGAAATCGTCTCACAAACACCTGGAAAGTACAATAGCCAAATAGGACTTTTAGAGCCAGATTAACTGATTTGGTGTCTTGATGGACTCTTACTGTAAAATGAGTTTCAGCATCTTACTTTATTCAGAAAGAACTTTTGTCCTTTTAGTTGTGTTTAGTTGATTTTTATTTACTTGTTAGCAATGAGTGTTCTCCAAGCACCTTTACCCCAAAAGCCTGTAGGTACAGAAAATTTATTAAGTGCTTCCCACTGTGCAGCTGAGATGAAAACTACATCTCCTCGCTACACAGTTGCCACGCTTTCACATCCTCTTCTGCAGCAGCTGTATCCTCACGACTTTGCCTCCTCTTCCCAAAGATCTCAAAATACGAATGGTCTCATTATACGTGCTCATGTAATCCTTATGCTTTATCCTGAAGTCTTACTGGCCCATAGAAAAGGAAAAAAGCCAGGAACATTCATGCTTTTAAAGAAGACAGTCCAGAGATTGATGATAACTAAGAGTAACCTGGGCACTTGCGTAACAATTTTTGCAAAAGAAATTTCTATGTGTTTTTTCACATCAGTTACATTTATAACACACTCATAAGCCTAGTCCTGGGAAGCACACAGAAAAACAAGTAAACGGTCTTTACAATATCTGTATCAAACATAGGAATCTCAATTCTGCTTGGGGCTTCGGACAAGAGACCACACATTTCTCAATACACAGAAGCAATATAACTAATTATACAAAAGTCAGAAGTGAATCACCAGGTAAAAAAGTAAATTTGTTAGCTTTCCACTTTTTAAATACATCACTAAAGTTGAAACAAGAGTTCTTTTTATTATTTCATGTTAGAAAGATGATTTAGGTTTCCTGTACCAGTGGAGATAGCCTCTGTAGTGCACGTTCTCTGAAAAATTCCTAAATTGTTTCGAAAAATTCCTAACTTGTTTTCCCACATAGGGAAACTAAATTATATCCCATCCCAGTAAATCTACAGTGCAGAAGCATGTCTAAGTCCTTCTACATATTCTTTCTCTGTCTGGATGTTACAGCACATATAACACGCTATTTTTGGTATGATATTTGAAAGTTTGGTATATTGTATATCAGATTTTCACTTTGGGTTCACTTCAGCATACAGAGCCAGACAGGCATTTGACACAAATGTTGTGTGATCTGCTCTGGATATGTGACTTAGTCTTGTACCCAGGGCAACATCCTTACTGATAATGTGCAAAAATGGCTTCCATACATGATTTTCCTAGTCCCAAGCTGGTCAGTCTGGGATACCAAGATTACTCCATTCCTTCATTTCCTGCCTCATGCTCTCAGAAGCACTGAATGAAGGTCCAAGATCTTGATCATGTTGTTCTGATGCTCATCAGTTTGGGGCACAGAATCTGAAAACCTTGGCCAAAGCTGTAGGATAAAGACAGGAGCTAACAACTTTTGCCCCTTGCTAAGTGCAGTTTCTAGATAAACCTTGTTTATGCTTTCATGAGGAATGGCTGAAGATGGGGAATTAATTTTATTAAGTATTAAGGACCATCACCAACCTCACCAATCTTCAGCTCCAAATGCAACATATATCTTAACTTTTCCTGCCTCCCGTATAGTACCTAAAAAGCATATGTGTGCACTTGTATAGATACTCCAGCTGAAAGGACTGGTATAAGCCAATATGCCATGACAGCATTACAAGGTATCTATGGCATGAAACCACTTTCCATGCAAATGAAATGGGATGGACTTTTTTCTTCCTCAGACTGGTAATTTGACTTTTCTTAGCACTTCCATAAAGCCAATATTATACTCATGGAAAAGACAAGAGAAAAAAAGTCATGTAACTTATTAGTCATTATGATTTTACACTTCTGGAGAACACACAGATACCATGGTGTGGTTCACCCACTACAACCCCGTACAGAATATAACAGCTTTACTGTGAGCTGTGTTTGACCCTCAGTGTACACAGTGCTCTGATGCACGGAAGAACACATTACAAAACTAATGGCAGTTCTAAGTAATGGTACAATTTTTCTGTTGTGAAAGAAAATAAGAGAAGAAGGGGTCATGATACTGACAACTGAATCAGAAGTTATCTGCAGCAAGTAATAAATGAAGTGACATTAGCTAAAGGCAGTCAATACCAGGCAAGCGAGCAAGTCACTTTCCAAATGTCTCTGAGCAACCAAAAGCAATGACAGACATAAGCTTCAGTCGACTTCATGGAAACACAATTCAACAGGGAAGAAACTTTAATGCATCAGCTATGCTGGAGAGAAATGAAATGCATCCCCTACTACGGAATAAGAAATGAAGCTCCATGGAAACAAACCAACCAGACTAATTCTTCCTCATGTTTTGGCCATTCATCCTCACAGAGTTTTCATTTCCTATTGCAAAATGTATAAATATCCCCTGTCCCATACTCACTTTCTGAGTTCAGTCACAGAGCTCAACCAAATCCTTTCTTAAGATTTGCATCTGGCCTGAAATCCAAGAGAAGTTTGCCCACCCACAGAAACATACCTGAGGAGTGATTTCGGAATTATTTAGAAGTGGTTTTTAAGGTTGATTTTGCAGAGGCCCTGCAACTGCAACATTATAGTTAACTTGCATATAATTTTTCTCATTGCCAAAGGCATACAAGGAAATGAGTATCCTCCAACCTCTCCAATCGACTTGTTCTGCAGTGTTTGAACTGGGAATTCTTTAGGGAAAAATCAAAGGACTTTTTCTCTTCTACTGTGATACCTGCTGCCCCAGCATCCCACAAATTCCTCCTGCAGCAGACAAGTCAACAGCTATGTAAACCAGCATACATGTATGTCAGAACTGTATTCTTTATTAGAAGCAGCGAGAGATTTGGTTTTCTGCTTGCCAGCTCTATGGAAGAAAACTATTCTGGCAAAAACCACTGAGAAAAGCTAAGGCAGCAAACAGCTTGTGGCATACTGGAGTCCACTTACACAATGAATTCTAGTAAAGCCATTAGCAATATGTTAGCAATATAAAATGCAACTGAGAAAATATTAATTTACAATTTGGCAGATATATGAGAATCTGATAATCCTATGCACATAACTAATACACGTATGTACCCTAATTCTTACTGGAGAAGGCCCAAGTCTTCTTGATATCTCACTGACATGAATTAGGAATGTTTCCATCCAGCTCAGACTTCATCAGAGGCTACTGGTGTGTACAGGAGGCTCACACGAATGGAGACTGGAAGTGGAAGGGCTTACAGAAGAGGAGTTACAGAGAAAGAGGATGAGTTGGCTGGTAGCAACATGTGGGCACAAAGGCTTGAAAATCAGGAGCACGAGGATGACAGGGAAGAGGCTTTATGTGAGATAAAGAAATGACATGGCAAGCTAAAGGGACACAGGAAGAAAGGAGAGCTCTGGAGCCTTACTGAGGAAGAGGAATGATTATCAGTAATGAGGAGCTTGTTTTCAGGGCAAGCGGATTGGAGGCAAGAAGAAAGAGAGGCTTAGTAAAGTCTGGGGAGCGTTTCAGGATAGCAGCTGTGCTGGAGGATGTGCAGAGATGAGCACAACAAAGAACCTATGGACTAGCAGCAAAATAGCTATAGGTAGCAGTAAAACAGGTGCTTTTTATTTTTGCTTAAAAGAATTTGTATGTAATTATCCCAATATGCCCACATGTAGGAAACCTGAGGAGTCTGCACAAGAAATATAAGGACAGTTTACTTCTTCCTTTTTTTTTTTTTAGGGGAATAAATTATTTTGTTAACATGACATGTGCCACAATGTCTTGTTAACTGAATTTTGTAGTACTTGTGAGGACTCTTACAGACTGATGTTGTTTGGAGTCCTCAAAAGAAGAAGCAGCTGCAATATGAACTTCTGAACAGACATGTCTCTTTTTTGCCCTGCCAGCAGCTCCCTTCCAGGAAGAAAAGTCCCTGTTTACTTCATATTCAGACCTCCAGAGGGTTCCCTGAAGGCAGAGGTGGGTTTGGTGAAAGAGTTACCTTGCCATTATCAAACTCAGAAAGGACGCAAGCCAGTGCTTATCTAGCTGATTGTGGCAACAGTCTGGCAGTGAGCAGGAACTGCATGTGAACAGCAGCAGGCACCTTGTTAAATCCCTAAACCTTCAAAGCATGGGATTATTTCCATTAAAAAGCAAGAACAAGCTCTCAGAAGCACTTTATTGTTTTAGTTATACAAAAGAAAGCCGACTTTTGATTTTATTATCTTTGTCATGACCAGATAACATTCCATAATTATATATAAAACCAGATCAGTCATGTCTTATTTCTATGATTCTTCCTCCTTCAAACCTATGAGCTCTATTTTATATGGCCTAGATCAGAGCTGGAGAGCATCCTACCCTATCCGTGGACTTCTTCCCTTGTTAGCTTCGGTCGCACCTTACTGATGTGGAAATACTTGTGTTTAGCCAGTTTTGCAGTTACTCCCCTTAGTGCTTCTTCATCTGAAGATAGGAAAGGATACTCTCTGTCTTGTAACGATGTAGTTCATGTCTGATGAACACTTCAGAAAAGCTAAGGAGAAGTCATTATTTCCAGACGAAGAATTACTCATAGCAGTCTGTTACATTAAAAAAAAAAAAAAACAACCCAAACACAACAAAACCCAGCACAAACCAAACCAAATCACCAAAAATTGAAGTGAAACTTAGCAATTAATTACTACTTACTCACAGAGGTCTAGATATAGCATTTAAATGAAAATCAGCTTAACCATCAACTCTTTACTGAGCAAAGTACTAATGTACTGCTACAAGCTAATTTTATTTTCTTTAGGACGGCAAGCTGCAACAAAGCTTGTCTTTGTCATGAGTGAGTTTGTAAATCTAACTCCAAGTTTTTATTATTCGCACCAGCCTGAAAGGTAAAGCAATTGACAACTTCAGCTATTTCACTAGTGTTTACTGTTGATGAGAGAATCTCTTCCACCCTATTCACAAAAAGCAAATACCAGTCTGAGAGCCACAAAGATATCTTGTAGACATCGCCCCAACACTTCACTCAAACGTGGTCCTCAGGGTCTCAGCATTCTTTGTTTTCATCATGAAGCTCTGCGAAACTATCTCCCTCCATTAGTATTTATTCTGTCTCTTGCTTCAGTTGCTTCTATCCTCACATGATCTGGGTTTCCTAAACTATTCTTCTGGCTCATCCATGAATGATTATGGAAATCCAAACTACTTTGTTTGGCATTCTTCACTGGATAGGATGTTGGAAAGAAAATCGTGTTTGCTCAACTCGATAAATGTTTATTTAGTTAGTTAATAAAATATTATTTTATTAACTTGCTTCGAGGCTAGGAAAAGGGTTTTGTTTTTGCAAATATAAGTGAACTACTGTACCATAATCCTATAAAGCCATCTCAGCTTAAAGGAGAGCTGGTCTACCTAAAAGTTTTTCCAATGGCATTTTTATAAATAAAAGATATTTTCTCTCCTTAAAAACTTTGTCTTGACCATGTCCTTAGGCCACCACAGGTGCTGGAAAATTGTATGAAATCATTTTGGTTCAGTTTGCCCTGAGTCTGCACAGAAAAAAGCCATTTGGCACATAAAGTCTAATACAAACAAAATGGAACTAATTCCCAACTGCAAGTCACCCTTTAATGAGTTACTGAAGCTTCCTACTGCAGTGCTCGATATGTCAGTGACGTAAACATTTACAAAGATGAAAAATCAATAGGACATACGGTTACATTTTGAGAAGTTATCCTATATGACTTCTCTGCACTGTCTTCTAAAATTGCTTTTTAAATCTGGACCCTCAGTTCCCTGCTCTGTATGTTCCATTTGCATTTTATCTATGTTTTAGCATATATTTTTACTTCAGATACAATATTACTTCAATATTAAATGAATAATTTTTCATTTTAATTTCATTCTCTGACATACATCATGCTTAGTCTAACACAATTCCACTCAGGTCATATCCTCTAAAGCATACCTGTTCAATCTCGGCAGTAGTCCTGTTTACTGATTTTAATGAAATTACAGGTAGAAAAATCTGCCCCATCTCGTAGTGACTCACCAAGAAAGCAGACTGAGATTCGAGAAATGACCTTGACTCACAAGACTTCCCAATTATATTTACAATAGACTTTTAACATACAAAAAAAACCCCCCACAAAACTAAATCAATTACAATTCACTGAAACATACCCAGATGGGATAGGATTTACAGTTTGATCGTGCAGTTATGCATGTACTTAACTTTATCTAATTGCAAGGCTTCTGTTGCTTCCATTGAAATTTGATCATACAGACAGGAATGCGCTCTTGAACATTCAGGAGCAGCACATTACTGGGTCAGATTTCTCCCACTCAGATGTGGAGATAAGAGTTGTCTCCAGCTGATAAGACACCTGTCAATACAGTCCCTGGTTATTTGTCTGCACCAGAAATTCTGTGACTTCAACTTAATGGACAGAGACTGCAGAATACTTACATGCATGCAGAGGCACAACCAAGCAAAACAAGGCAAGTCTCAGATTTACTCCTCTGCCAGAAAATTCTGCGACTGTGGGAAAAGCTTACCAAAATTTTCCACAGAATAGGGAACACTGGGGCACAAATATCTGAGAGCATCTTGTCCTTACATTTTCTGGGAATGAGCCAGCTACACCCTGCTCAACTGATTAGCACCGATGAAACAGAATTTCAAATAAATGAAAAAAAAAAAAAAAAACCTGAACCCACAATCTCTTGAGGACTAATGATGGGAACAAATAGGCTATATGATTAGCCACAGTACACACTAAGACCCTTCTCCTTGCAACTTATTTGGGATTAATTTTACACTTCAGGTCAAGGGTTTATCTGCAATACTACACTTGCTCCTGCCTTCCTATTTTTAGATGACTCCATTTGTTTCCTTTGTGTCTCTGCTGAAAGGGTACCATTCTTCACAGCGATTTATAAACCTTCCTGAATTTCATGCTATTTCAGAGTGTCTCTTCTTCCTATGAGAATAGGCCTAATAGGTGAAATTCATACTAGTTATAAGCCTAAACTAGTCAGTAGAATTACACCTGGGATTCATTTGGTTTAATTTCTTTAACCTTTCAATATACTTCTATTTTATGAAAGTATGAATCATCTCTATTACCCTCCAATGCCCTTAGGCTAGGACATTCTAGGACATTAAAACAGCCTTCCTATCTTAGAGGTTCACAGTTATAGACTAGTTTGGTAAAACAGACATTTTTTGATCAAAATTCTAGTAAAATATACTAAGAAAATTATTTTATGGTCTCCCTGAGCTTCCTCGACAATTGAGGAAAATTATTGTCTCTCAAAAAAAGTAAACCCTAGAAGCAAATCCCTACCTCCAAATATTACAGCCTATCTGTTGTTCAAGAACAAACACCGAACAGTCATTTCCAAGGCATGTACTGGACTGGCAGTCAGATAATTTCAACACAGCTGAATTAATGTATTTTAAATTTAAATGATCTCTAATTAAGGCAGAATGTTTTAAAAGAGTCTTTTCCATTCGGGTAAATGATCCTTCAGTAAACATGCCCCGATATCAAAACACCTGGATAAAGTGCTTCAAATAAGGATGGAAAATAGTGTATTTATATCCCAAATGATAATGAGGCTGTGAAAACCACCATTATGTATAGGACGATTTAAAAAATGACAGAGTAGAAAGTAGTAAAGTGTACTCTTTATAAATGACTTAAATGAAGTACGGCTGGACCCTTAAGCTATTTTAGCTGGAATGCCACTAGGCATAACACTTTTATATAACTTTCTTAATCTACATGGGCCACTGACACTTAAGGAAAAGTGAAGAGATGGAAACCAAAATATCAAGAAGCTATCAAGTCTTGTTCTTATTTGTCATACAAACATTAGTTGGGAGGTCCACACACTGAATCTTTTGGTTTTAGGAGCCTAAGAATCAACTTTCTTTTTCCTTGTCCTTACTATTTTTAACATTCAGTCCGTTATATTCTGAGTGAGAGGTTGGTTTAATTTTGATGTCAGACCAGAGCCATTCTTCCACAAGAAGCAGCAAAAGCAACAAGCAACATCTGTCTGAGGGAAAAGTTTTTACTTTGCTTTCCTTTGAAGCAGAATTGGGTGGGATTTTCCTACTGAAAACTGTTTTGCATTGTAAAGGTATATGCACTTCCACTGCACAGGGGTCTGTTGGAATCATGCCATTCCTGAATCACATCAATTTTAATATAACTTTTGTACTACGTCCAGGCAAGAGAGAGCTCACCAACTGCTGCGAAGAGCTGTTTGCCTGTAGTCAGGTGCTGGCATAGAGTGGGAGGACAGTCATCTTGACCTACTATGGATTAGGTGAGTGCTTTAATCACTAGGTTCTTCATTATCTCTGAAGCTCTCATTTGCTGCTTTCATACCTGCAAGCACACAAACCCTCACCGGGTTTCCTCACCCTGGAAAGTGCCTGTGTACAGCACCAGTGGTACAGGTCATTTCCTAAAATGTTAGGAGGCCAGGGAAGCCCAGACCTTTCTCAGCTTTATCACCGGAAGGTGGTTCCTTTGCGCTCTCATCTGGCACCAAGACCAAGATGGTCAAACTCTGGCAGCCACACTTACCATGTAGGAGACGGGGCATCTTCCACCTCAACTCCTCCATCCCTTACCCTGAAAGATGCAGCACCGGCCCTACCTCCTCTCTTCCTACCCTCCCATGGCAGCAAATGCCTTCTTTCCTCTTTCTCTGGCCTTCTACAGCAGCAAATTCACACACTACCCCTAGGACACACTCACTCCATGGAAAAAGTGCCAGTGCTCCCCTCCCCATCCAGCCTCTCCCACTCTACCCCACAGGAGGAGCACAGCAAGAGCCTATACCATCCCCGCAGAGGCTCTTCCTCAGGCAGCACCAGATGTGAACCACCCTGCGGAAAGACAGAAGAATGAGCAATGCAACCCGGAGAGGGGGAGTTAATCCCATCTGCCATTTCACTCGCTCACTGAAGGCACTCTGAAAAACGAGGCACCTGAAAGAACCACTTCCAGTTGGTTAAAAACTACTGTTCAGTGCTGACATTTTACAGCCTTCAGATTTTATGTTCAGTTGGAAATAACACCCCTGCAAGCTCCTCTTAGGATTTTGCAGCCTCCACAGCATTTGGCCAGTGTGTATACATACCTGTGTAGTATGTTGTGTGAGTTCAGGAACTGCTGAATGCTCAGAAAAAAATTTTCCCATCTGCTAAGCTAATGACCTCTTCTAAAATGTCTATGAGCTCTGAACATTTCCTTTTTTAGCTTTGCCAGCTTAATCATATTACAGCCTGACACCTGGCAGTGTAAATTAATCTTCTTTTTTTTCCCCATACAAATTGCTCAGAAGTGGATTTTTTTCCCCATTTTGTCTTATTAAGCACAGAAAGGGAGAGAAGGAAAAAAACAGACAGGCATTAATCACTGAGAGAATCTTTTTACAAACTGATAGTTCTGCTTCTAGGCAGACTGAAATCAACACCAAGACCGTTTTGGAGGACACATTCTACAGAGATGCATCTTTCCCAGAAACCCACAGACCTAATTCATTGCTTAATGGTAACTCCACAGGAGTTTTGTTTGTGTAAGCATGGAGCTGAGCTTTTCAAAACAAAAACCTGGAAGTGATACTGAGTGGAAAGTACAGATCTTTGGGGGGTTATGCTGATGTTGTAGTACTCAAAACATTTACTCTTTGTTTTATGTACTGGCATTTACTTCTGTATTAAGACCTATTATTTTCAAAAGGTCAAAAAAAAGAAGCATGCTTGCCATGCTTTCCTGATGAGCACATATCCTTAGAGATGGTAGATTCCCTTTTTCTAAACTCCACGCAACACTGGAGATGAGCAGAGCCTACACCTCCTCCTTAGAGTCTTGCATGAATCTAGGTGAAAAGCTGCAGATGGTGTGATTTCAGGGGACTCTTTTTTATTTTTTTCTGCAGATGACCTCTTGTTCTTGAAGAGCTACAAAAGACTACAGGCCTCATGGGAAACATTTTTCTCTGGTCTTCTCTGTTACATTTTTACGACTCACTAAAATAAGCAGTTGCATATTTTATCTTGCATTTTTTCTCAAAAAAAAAATGCAGAAATAATTCTAAATTTTCTTGATTGCAGGTGAAGAGACATGACTTTTCACTAAACAGACCTGTATGCTACATTCATTTTGAAACTATGGGCCACTCACGTTCTGTTCCTTATAACATCAAACAAACCACTACAAATTTCTTCAATGAAACAGAGGTTTAGGGGAGAACTGACAGAAAATAAGTATCTGTAGATATCCTTCCACAAAAGCCTTGCTCATTTATTCTGATAGGAAAAAAGAAAGAGCAAGATTTGTTCCTGCCTTAGAAGTTTTAGCACTTCTCCCCTAAACTGTGGAGAGTCACTCAAATTTGTGAGGACTGTCTGATGGCCAGGTCTGAGCACAAGCAGCTATTTGTGCTCATGTCAGAGCTGTTAAGTGTCCAGTGCTCCATCTCAGACTCCTCTTGGTCACAGAGAGCTCCTGAAACTTGGCTGTGACATGGGTGTCTCTACAGGACTGATTTGACAAATTTGAAGACCCACATAAACAGTTTTGCTTGATGAATCCTTCTTCCCCTCTGAAGAAGGAAGAGATGCACCCACAGAGAAACGGAACCCATTTCTGTACTTCTCAGCAGGCAGCTCCCTAAAGCACTAACAGTCACGGCCAAAGAACAAAATTTTAACATATAATCTAGAGTCTTTTTTGGTTTTTAATCTAACCACATTTATTATACCAATCAAGATGCTTACTCTAGTGTGTCAAAGGAGAGTCTAGAAAGACAAAGACAACTTTCAGTGTGTAAAGGCCAGCAAGAAGGAGAACATCGGCAAGGCTATGAACATTTATATAAAGAGGAACTTCTCTGTTTGCTTAGTTTGTTCAAGTCAGTATGGAGACAAAGAGAGGTCTTTAGTTAAAGTTCATTAGGAATAGTAGATGATTATGAAATCCTGTTAAAGTATTTGCAAAACAGCCTAAAAGAGGTACAGAACACAAATGGTAAAATAGGTAAGAAAAAGTTACTTACAGGGCAGCAAAAAGGGGTTGATGAATATCAGAGACACCCAGAAACAACTAGAATGTGATCACAATGTCCGGCTTTCAGCTGACTACAGCAAAATGCCAAGGGAAAGCTGAACTGGTGCCAAGAGGGAAACAAAACTTGAATACATTTAAAATAAATAAACAAAGTCACATACAGGAGCACATACCTTACAGGTAGACTTCTGGACTTCAGCCTTTACATTCAGGGCATTTCTGGTACAAAAATAACCCCCTAACAACCATGTCATAAAAAAAATTCTCCATCCTCCTGTAAAGGAAGGTGAATCTCTCTGCAACAGCAGTGTTGCTACTTTCACCCCAAAGGTGGCAACAGCTGCCTGGACACCGTGCAGGAAAGCAAGTCATGTCTATTCAACAGCATTCTGCTATCTGAAGTGGTAACACGTAATGATGGCATAACAACTGCTAGAAGATAAATAATACTTTCCCAGCGCATTTTCAGCAAATGTCTACAACAGAGTTAATATTTCAGCATCTACACACAGAGAATTTCACAGCAAACAAGAAAACTACCTGGAAATAACCATATTGCTTAATTTTGTATTAGCTGTCAACTGATTTGCATGGAGAACCGACCAGCCTGAAGGGAAGAGGGTCATCTAGCATGGTTTCTTGGCAATCTGCCCAATTCCACACCCCAAAATACTAAGTACCTTAAAGTTAATGGTTCAGGTATGCCTTCAGCCCCACAGCACACGGTGTTTCTTGAAGTGGGGCTGGGCTTGAGCTACAGAAGAAAGTGACCACTTGAGCTGTGGGCAATCACGGAGAGGAACATCCAGGGAAGTGCCAGCAGCTCTGGTTCCACTGTCTTCTCAAAAATAACCTG
Source organism: Athene cunicularia (assembly GCF_003259725.1). NCBI lineage: Eukaryota > Metazoa > Chordata > Aves > Strigiformes > Strigidae > Athene > Athene cunicularia. Next base: position 56,512,860 of record NW_020799097.1, on the reverse strand, counting down.
CTGTCACACAACTACCAGAGAAGCAAATCACCACTGCAAAAGCCTCCCTGCTTTTAAAAATCAAAAAGGCTCAAACAATTTGAAGCTATATAAATAAAAAAGCTTCTTGTGTGCTGAGTACGTCAGCACAGGAAAAAAGGGAAAGGAACACTTAAGAAAAATTAAATTCTCAGTTAAGGAAATGACTCAACATTTTGTACAAAGTACAATGGTCTCCACCTGATATTTTTCAAGGGTCAGTCGCCCACAGGTGGGGGGAACTGAGGGGAAGGTGGAATTTTATTTACCACTGAATAGGTTTCTTCCAACACAGAGGACCCAAGTTTGAGTAAAACTCAATGCCATAAATCTAGAGCAATCCCCACAGAAGTTATGTTCCTCTGGATGGACACTGGGGCAACTGAGATAGGGGTCTTGCCACAAACTCTTCACATCAGCCAATTAGTTACTAACTAAAGTCAAAATGGGACATTTCAGTGGATGTCAGTAGGATCATCAAATCAGGCAGCAGAAATAGAGATTAATTTGCCTAGATACATATTCCTTTTTTGTACAGCACCATCTCTATTTCAAATGTCTAACCTAGACAAAAAAAGAAGATAAAAAAGGAAGCAATTTGTTTAAATGGTTATATTAAGTAGCCTTCAAATCACTTATGTATTTATTTGGGTACAGTATGAAACCACACTAAAGTCTAAACTGATCTATTTAACAATTCAGCACTTGCCAAGCATAGCCTTTTCTTCCCCATATTCTCTCTTGGACAAACATTCTTCCCTGTGCACTTTCATATTAAGTGATAATACTTCATGAAACCCAGTAAAAACTTTGCAAAGGGCTCAATGAATGCCTGCCTGTTCCACAGGTACTAGTTATAAAAAATTACACTCCCGAAAGTTACTAGAATAATAAAACAAAGCTCAGCATTTTGAAGTAGGTAGGAGTTCATCACGGAGAGATGAATGGATTCCAAAACACTGTAAAATAAATTGTACCACTTCTCAACCTCCACCTCAACATTTCTGCAAACAGTAGCTGATATCATAAAGAGCATAAATCTATAGGAAAAACTGCAATTTTCCCTTGAAGCTTTTAGCACTCTGTAAATTCAGTTTTCTTCTGGTGTCTGTCGATTATGCCTATTATTGGTTTTGCTTAATTAACACTATCCAGAAGAAACTTCAAAGATGTAACCGTCCTGGGCCACTAGTTATGAGATATGCTTAATTTATTATTTATTTGTGGGTTTTTCTAAATTTATTAATTTAAATTTATTATTATATTTTATTATGCCAGTATAGCTGACAAGGCAAACCAAGTTTTCTACTTAAGAACCAGGATCTAAAGAGACTAACATGAATAACAGGAGACAGAAAATGTTACCAGGGTCACACCTACCAGCGCTGCAGCAGCAGGAAGGAAGTGTGTGGTTGCCACCATGCTGATGCACACACACAACCCAGCTGGGGTAATGCAACGGATAGAGCCCCATTAGCACCCTTCCCAACCTCCTTTTCTCCTTTTCTATTCCCCTTCCCTTCAGTAAATCAAGCTTAGTATCAGCAAGGAAGCACAAAATTGTGAATGTTATTTCAAGTTAAAATGTTCTCTTGTTCCAAATCTGTTGCTCACCTGAAGACCAAAAACCATGGTTCTACTTCAGCTTATATATTAATGGACAAACTGCTGGTACAGTCACTGTTCTGAATCACATCCTTAGCCCGAAATGCTTTCTTTGCACACATGCCCTTTCAAACCTGACATTTTATGTGTTGATTTTAGCTGCTTTATAGTTACCTAAGTACTGAGGAGAGGAAGAAAACAACATGCACCTACAAAAGGTCTGTTGATGGGTTCTCTCTTTTCTGTTTTAAAGTTCAAAAGCATATATATTACACATCTTTGCAGCTCTCCAGGGTTTCCACCAGCTAAAGGATAGATTTTTCTGAACTGTTACTGCATCCTCCAAAAGTGTGACTCAGCAACCACACTTTCACACTTAGAAGTTTGGCAAGTGGCTTGGTGCCAGAAAAACTAATGATCTAAGAGCTTCCTAATATGCATCAGGATGCTTTAATTAAAGTTTGCCCATTACATGTGTAAGGACAGATTATTTGCTGTAAACTCAGATAAACTTTGTTGGGTCTCGCAGCACTGAGAGCATTCATAGTCTCCCAAACAACATAATGTTTGCGCTGGAAGGTCTATTCTGGCATGTCAGCATTCATCAAGAAACCACTTTTGCACTTTCCATTTCAAGAAATTTATTTTCCAAATAATATTGCTGAGACCTTTACTTGCTGACTTTTTACACACTAAGAAGTTCTATTTATTCATTTTTTAACAGATGAAGAAAGTCTTCTCGAGTTTAGTGCATTTGAGAAGTTCAATTAAGTCCTTTTATAAACCAAAGTATCTTGTATGAAGTTTTTAAAGAAATTAAAATTAGACCATGAGATATATTATTGGATTGATGTCCAGAATGGTCTTCGGTTTATAAGATGCATATAAAAGCTTTCAGGTTATTTTAAAATTGCATTTATTTTGTATTATTAGGCATGGATACCTCCACATCTCCTACACTGAGGTCTCAAGACACATGCCATCCAAATTACTTTCTCTCTAAATGCTCTTGCCATAGCCATTAAGGTGAGATGACTATGGATTAAAAGAAACCTCTCTAAATTTCACTGGATATGGAACTGTTCAGGGTCATAGTACAGCTGATGAAACCCCACTTTTCTCTGAAATGTATAAAGGTGGAGTCAAGACTACTGCAAGCAGCCATACACAAAGTGAAGCTTTCTGTGTGCTGTCATGATTAAGGCCTACTATTGTCCCTGGCCCTCATCTTGCTTCTTTTCTTATTCCACACACAACAGTTCCTCATAGCATTTGGGAGTGGATTTTATTTCATTCTTTAGCCAAGAGCATGTGTATGTATGAGACAGGTAACAAGACACCTTTGCTTGAGGTACCAGACCTCCAAAGTACAAAGAAGCTGAACTGCAGAACTAGATGCCAAAGTTTCCTCTACTAAGTTGGATGCTTCAGAAAACTGTTTCAAACCTACAAATTTCATACTTGAAAGAAGAGCCATCTACAACTAACCAACAGGTAATACCTGGGAGAAGGGCATGTCTAGGGATCCTACCCATCAGACATTCTGCCTTGCTTTGGGTTGCCAGAAAGCACCTGCATCTACTCACAGCTCACTTCAGCTGACAAAGCAAGTATCACCTCTGCAAAGACTCCTTCAAATCACCAGGCACGTCCATTCCTCCTTTTGAAAACATGGCCAGAGGATAATACCTAGTGATTTGAAGAAAAACTGTCTTGAGCTTCTGTCTCCTATGTGAATGCTTTGATCTCTAGGAAAGAGATTAAGTCGAGCAATAGCACTTCTCACTGTGCAGAAGTATTGTAACTGAAATTCTGCTCTTTTTGATGTTTTGGCCTGGTCTTTACACTTTAGCCTCTAATACAATGCTTTATTTGAGGGGGGGAAAAAGTGTGTCACAGAAGTTCAGGGTCAGGACACCACTTGAAACACGGAGGAAAAAAGTATGCTTGAAACCTAAAGCCTGCTCCTGTAATTTATACAATGACTATTTCTTATACAGGAAGAAAGAGGCCTTGGGGTCAGTTCAACCTTCACAACTTCCACATTTCCATCTGAGTACTGTAATGACTGTGCTCATTTTGTCCTCACAAACCATGAATTCTTACCTGTCCTCTAATTAGCTCCCAATTGGCTGGATAAAAAGCATCTGTAGCACTGAGCTGTTAAAAAGGGGTTAAACCAAACATGAGTAAAACCAAAACAAAATTAAGCTGAAACACTATATATTTATTTAAGTCTTGACACTAAAAACATTGACCATGCTGCAAGGAACTGCTGAGTACTTCTCTGAAAGAATATTCTCCTTGCATTGTCAATATTATATTAGCAAAATACTGGTAAAGAAAGTACTGAAGAGGACCCCAACAAGACGCTTTTCTCCTGGAGGCAACAGTTGAAAAATATCTTAGGACATTTACATGCTTTTTGTAACTGAAAGTAAATTAGATCAGTCACAACACAGACCTGCTAATCTGATGACAGGACAATTGTAGTTGCCTCTGTTGCTATATGCTATGTTGACTCACTGCAACTAATAGTTTGACTTTTCTTATCTCCCTAGGGGAATGGTTACTAGAATTTGTCCCTGCCAGTGAGGAGTTATCACACCTACAAAGAAAGGAACAGCATTAAAAGAAAGCTGAAGAGTCAGTTTTCAATTATATGCATTATTTGCATGTACCAAACTCAAAGAGTGATTATTTATTCTGGAAAGTTTTTAGACAGTTTTACTACAACTACACTCAGGAAAGTTATGCCACTTGCCAGCCTTTGGGGAACTTTAAATGCATGGCATACATTAGATTTTCAGGAATACTAGAGTTAGGAGTCCTGAAAAAAGTAAAGGAGGTCAGCGTAAGCTGTTAGATGCACAGTACTTGAGAAAAATGGACCACTAACATGTCCAATATAAATAGAAGATAACTATGTAATTATTTTGGAAACTCTGAGCATCAATTTCTGTGTTTATCATTTCTACATCACCTGTGTGTCTCCTACCCCCTCAATCACCGAACACTGACAAGCCACACTGAGTTCAAGAGATGGATCATCAAACAGGCAAGTCTGAACTGATGCAAACACATACTTCATCATACATCTGAAAAGGCCCCAATCCTCTCACCAGATCAAAAGCCCTATTTTCCTAAGTTCTGCAAAGGCTTATTCACACTGCTTTTCTGGAGTAGTTCTCAGGCACATCCCAAGTTAATCATCAAATTTCAAGCTGGTGAACTCTTAGCAACTGCTAAGAAAAGAGTGATGGCCAGCTGTCAAGGCAGCATACCTAGATGAAGTGTTTTTTGATAGACAAACTGATGATCCTACCTCGCTGTCAACCCAGGGCCCTGTGTCTTCTGGAAGAAACCCTTTGCTCTCCTTATTGTCAGACAAATTTCAGCTACAACAGTAACATTTTTTGGGAAAAGATGCAACACATAACATTCACAGCGGCCCTAAAAGAAAGTGTCCTTATTATACACTTTGCATGATCACAATTTTAGAAATTTTACATGTCACTAATCCACATTAGAAATCTTACCTTTAAGTCCCTGTAATTTTAGGAAAATAAATTCTGCAATTTTCCTAACTTTATTTTGTATTTGTTATTAAGTCATTATTTCAGACTATTAATGGGCACATTTCAGGTGATGTCCTTGTATCTATGCAATCTGTATGGATTCTGACACTGCTGCTGCTGAAGAAAAGCATGAGCTTTCTGAGTTTTTCTCAAAGTCAGCTGAGGAGGGGATGGGAACAAGTAACATAATTAGGAAGAGTACAAACTGGTTCAACTTTATTCTGTTTAGTCTTCTAAAAAAAGAGTTCTGTGTATGAAAATTAATTAGGGTCACTGCTTCTGGGACAACTACAAAACCTAATTAAATCACAGCAAGGAATCCTACTTGACTTTGCTGAATACTTTATGAACAGATGGGGTGCACGAGACATGAAGGTAGGTCTGGGGGGAAGCAGACCCTGGTGGCTTCTTGGAGGCCACAGTCTGCTGATTCTTGCTTCAGAATATCAAACACAAATAAAATCAGGAATAGTTTCAAATGTCTATCTCCTGAAAAAAAAGGAGCAATCACCTCTTTCACAGTGAAAACAAGTTAACAAAGCAAAGTTCTTCTGTTCAGATGGGAATAAATGGATGAGGCAGTCAGATGGAAATCAGTAACTTACGCTGCTAGCATTGTTCAGAACCATCTTCCTTACCAAGCAGATTTACAAGGCCACAGGGATAGACTGGCATTTGTAGGTTTGGTACAGAGTCAGTCAAGGTGATGACTGGGTGTGAAACGTGTTTTTACACTTCCCAGATGCAGCAGGTCACTCCGTCTCTTGCCATGACTACTGTTTTGCTATATGTGGCTTCCCCCCCAATGAACATGTATCCACTGTCTCTGGCTCATTTCCTGCTCTTGCTCCCAGAAATTGTTCCACTTTGTTTTGACCCTGAATACAAGTTCTTTGAATTTATTTGAGGCTAGACAGTATTATTTCTTCATTTGCTGAAGCAGAAATTAAACTTCATTTTTGTTATACTAAACTACCTCAGCTAACTGTTTGTCGGAATGCAGTTCTGACTTCCTGCTAATTATTGCTATGGCTTCTTGCCAGGCATAATTTTGAGAAGTTAAATACTAGCTTCCAGATGAGCAGCAATGCTAAAGACAACAGAACATTCTAAATAAAATAGATAGATGGCAGCATGAAAGGAAAGCATTTTCCTGCTGGGACAGTTGCCTGCAAGTCCTGGCTAAGCAAGTCCCTTACAAAGACAAAGAAGGGGTTTTGTCAACATCTCAAAACCAGCACACTTCACGTCAGGGCTCCACTTCGTGGAGAACCGCAGTGATACCCTGCAGTACTTGTAGGCCTCTGAGAGTGGGACAGGCTATGAAGCCAGGAGGAGGTGTCTGCGACAGAGCCTGTGAAGTAGAAGATAAAGCAAGGCTGAAACCTCAGTGATATGAAAACACAGAATAATTCAGATTGGAAGTGACCTTAGGAGGTCATCTACTCCAACTTCCTGCTCAAAACAGGATCAATAATTAATTCAGACCACACTACTCAGGGATTTGTCTAGTCAGCTTTTGAATATCTCCAAGGATGGAGACTCCACAACCTCTCTGAGCAACCTCTGTCACTGCTTGACTGTCCTCATGAAGGCTTTTCCTTACTTCAGGTCCAAATCTGTCCTGTTCTAGTTCATGATCACAGTCTCTTGTTCTCCTGCTGTGCAACTCTGTAAAGAGCCTGGCTCCATCTTCTCAGTAACGCCTTATAGGTATGGAAGGCTGCTCTTAGGTCCCCCCAAAATCTTCTCCAAGTTGAACAAGCCCCAGACCCTCAGCCTCTCCTCACAGGGCAAGTGTTCCTACTGTGACCAACTTGGCGGTTTCCTGCTCCAGTTTATCAACACACTTTTGGTAAGGCAGGAGCAAAACTGGACAGTCTTCTACGCACGGTCTGATGGGTGCACCTCAGTATGTCATTACACCTTCCTTGGTGAGTAATATTTAGCTCCTTGCAGGCAATCCACAAAGCATGATAAGATGGTCACAGTTACCAAGAGTTTTCAGGTTAAGCAGCTCACCCCAACAGGTGTGCAAAAGATGGGGCACTATCAACTGATCCAGCAGGATTTTGTATTCTAAGAGCCTTCATCTTTTGGAAAATGGGCATGGTGACAGATTTCCAGTTCGGCTGTGAGACATGTAGAGCAAAGCATGTGGTACTCCAAATCAGGCATCAAAAATCAGCTTTTTTATTCTGAATAGGGCTGGCACTGAGTCTGCTTTCCAGATGGTTTTCTGTTGTGTGTTTCTGTTGCTTAGAGGAACACAGCAAAATCAGAAGGGAAAGCCCTTCCCCACAGAAAAGCAAGAAATCAGGGAAACAGAAGTAAAACCACAAAGAATAAGGCAATAATTAGTAAGTTAAGTCACTTCCGTGTCACAGTCTTCTCAAGTAAGGAACCAGCTGTGGAAGCTCTTATTTTTATGCCAAACAATTCAGTGTTTGACTCTCCTGTCTGTAGTGGTTTTGGCTGGCAATTTCCAGTCTTATTTATACAGTTAGATGCAAAGCAGCCAATTAACATGCTTGTTATTTCTTTATTAACAAACACGGTCTTTGAAAGGACAGATGCTCTTGTTTACCATCCTCTCAGATTTCAATCAGTCTCCATATTAGTACTTGTGCTCTATGCTATAGAAAATCTGACTTCTTTTGCTCTTTATCTGCTTTTGGTACTTAATTTTTGAAACTGCTTGATGCCCACATTAGGGTCTGTTTTAGTTATTTCCATATCTGGAAATGTTCCTTACAGCTCCTTGATCATTCATGACTACCATTAAAAGTCAATGGGAAAATTCAGTTTAAGAATTTGACCCCTGGAATAACTCAGGCTTCTAAAAGACTTCCAGCACAGCTGAAGGGCACATAATTAATACAGTGGGGACATGACAAAGTTGACTTAAAGGACTGCTGCTAACCACTCAACTTTAACTATTTGACTATGTTACATTTATTTATTGCATTAGAGCACACTTACTACTCAAATACAACAGGGGATAATGTCAAATCAATAAACTGAAGTCCAATATACAATCAAATGCCACTTTTAAGTCCAAGTTGTAGCACTATAGAACCTTGTACTGCATAGCTCCAGTACATAGGAGCACTCAATCAAGTGTTTAATTTTCATAGCTGCATGTTTAAAAAACACCTACTTAAGCACTCCATACAATTGGGGCCATAATCTCTTATTTTATCTTATTTTTTAATTTCATCTTTCAAAATAGTTGCAGGCTTAAGAGAGACCACCAGGACACAACAGGTCCAAATACTCAACTTTCTAGTCTTGACTCTGAAGAACGCTGAGTATTGTTGACTTCTACAGATACCAGGGAGAGCTGAAGTTATTTAGCAACTTAAAGGATCAAGCTCTATTAAAATTGCAGGAATGTGCAAGACTTCATCAGAAAGGTTTCTTTCACCAGGGAAATTTTCTATCAGTAAACCTCTCCTTGACATCCAATCTCCTGTAACAGTGTGATACACTGACACACATTCTTGTAGGTTTATTGTGCTGCCATGGCCTTGAGCCCAGACCCTCTGAGGAGATCAACAGATCAAAGACAGAAAGTGATCAAAACCAGGATTCCCTTTGCTGCTCATACCATCCTTCCTAAGGTCAACCATAGGAGGCTGAGCCTGGAGCTCCTTCCTCCTGCTGAGAAGCAGTAGCTGGGATAGAGGAATTGGGGCAGGAAGGTACGTTACTGCTCCTTCAGCCCTTGCCTCTTGACCTTGAACCCATGTTACAGTTTCCTCACTCCGTAACAACTTTTCTCTTTTCCTCCCATTTTACTGATACAGAATTCAAGTTAATAAACTTTGTGAGATTATTACTTTTCATGTCAACTACAACTTAACTTGGCTTCAAGCAGAAACCCAGGACTTTACGGGCTGTAGTAGCCACAAGGTCAAACTACCTTTGTACAGACATAAGCCGTGTAATGGACAAAGAGGCCAATCAACCTGTGTCCCTAACCCTGCAGAAGTTAATGAACAAGTGTAACGCTACTGCCAGCTGCATTGTGAAAAGGCAAATATGTGGTTGCAGCATTAGGACCCATGAAATACAAAGGGTGAGCAAGCAGCATTTTGAAGGGTAATTTAATTTTAAGTACTGGTCACAGATTTGCCAAAGGCAAAGAAGGTGTTTTAGGCTTACCAGTGTCCACAGTACAACCATTCAGATGCAACTATGGCAGTAAAACACCTTTTTTCACATGCCCTAGCACAAAGTGGACACAAGGGAAGCTACAAGGACATCAGTTGGGCATATCTGCTAGACTGAGACTCAGAAAGAGCCATAGACACAAAAGGGGCTGGGGACAGATGGTGGTCAAAAGGATTTAGTCTTTCCTCTTATACTGTAAAGCCAATCTTTCATGTTTGTCACACAGAAAGGGAGAGGGAAGAGAAATCTCCTCCAAACATCAGTATGTAATCTTCGGTGGCTTGCAATCACAAATCAGCAAATTCACACAAGACTGACCTAGGTCTGAGTGAGGCTACAGCTTATATCCGTGCAGGTTATCATACTGTGCACCGGATTTTTTAAGCACAATTATAGTTTCTGACATCCTATCTAAAAGAGTGGTCACCATAGCAACGCCTGAATCACATGGCACTGCACACCTGATACCAATCAATCATGAAAACATCTTTTTAAAGAAACAGATTCCTGGAAAACTACAGCTAGAGGTTTCTTGTGGAGACTAAGAAGATGCTCTCTTGTAACAAAAAAAGGAAATTTTACCTTATAATCTTCTCATTTTACTCTCCCTCCACATAATCCCATTCTCCATCAGTTTATAAAAGTGATAGAAAATAAAAAAGGGCAATGGTTCTGTACTGAAAAGAGTGACAAGTAACGAAGTAGAGCTGGCATGTAAATGATACATTGAATTTTTTCCCCAGAGAATTAACCATGACTTCTGAGAATACAGCCAGTCATGCTCTGGTTGCTGAAACAAAACATAAACGTGCCCACCATACTGTCTCTCCACCTTCCCAAGACATCAGATTTTCCCTCAAATGTTAAAAACCTGAAATTTCATCAGCTTCTTTCTCCCTTTTTGCTTTCCCAGTCTGTAATTTAATTTAGTTGATTAGAGTCGCGTTCCTCTATGTGGGTAAAAGAAGAGCACGTTTAAAGAAATTATTTAACTTGGCGCTGTGGCTTTTTTAAGTGCATTCTGCCACCAGTCCTCCAGACACATCCAGCAGCTAGAGAGTTGATTAAGTTGCTGATGTCTCTGGGGTTTTTGGTGGGTTTTTTTTTACAGCTCAGCTCCACCCTAGCAGCCCCTGTGCTCTCTGTGCTGTGCCTGCTTCTCTACCTGTTTCAACAGCCTAAGGACATTGCTAGGGGTTGATGAAAATAATCCCAGCAAATAACTCATGCACAAAGTTCAAACAGCCTCAGCAGTATTTCCATGATAGTCTTGATATTTCCTATTTGATTCTATGCCAGACTATCGCTACTTTCATTATTTGAAAGTCTAGCACTTCTTAATTTTCCTTTGAAAAAGACTGCTTCTGTTCAGATGGCTTCCATCTTTTGTCATATTACATTCCATCTATATTTTATTTTTCAAATAAGTCACAGCTATAATCTTTTATTCTGACAGCGCTTCTCCTTTATTTGATGTGATTTCAGAACAGGAGAGCCACTGAATTTGTAAATGCCATCGACTGACAGAAGATGCATATCTAACTGCCATAATGCTAACAGCAAATTTGCTTAGAAATTATTTCAGCATCCCAGAGATGATAGGTGTAAAAACAACAGGAGTAAACATTGTATGAGTCTATGGTGGTAATGAGACATCCTTTACTAAGCTTACTGAGGTCATTAGAACTTGCTCTCCTTTGCCATGCCCTCATTGCCGACCCACCAGAACAGGTTATGTGCACATGAACTGCTACCACACGTTGTCTGATCTCATCTGGGTGACTGTACACTAAAACTGATTAGGAAAAAGCTCCCACAACTCATTCCCAGAGAGACAGTCATATCCAGGACTAACTACTTAAATAATAAGGTGACCACTCAGAAAAAAGTTGTAACTATTGCTGTTCAAGAAGAGTGCTACCAACATTTTCTAATACAGGAAGTGCAGTAATTGGGTGGTGACGATACATATATATGTCACTTCACCTGTATCACAACTGGAATGTCAAATTGCACTTGTTTTGCTTAGGTAGAAAAAAAATCCTGTTGCCTCTAATTTTAGCATAATATCAGCCTCTATCCTACAGGTGTGTTCCACGAGCAAAACAAGAAGCAGAGATAGAACTAAGGTGCAAGTTGCTTTCAAGCTAGAAAAATTAAGGGAACTGATTATATGTAAACAGTTGTGGCAGTTGTTTTCTGCACTCAGTGTGTTGTCAGGCAATACAGACACCTCCTACCAGCTGCATGAGGTATTTGTACTGTCTGTAATGCCTTAGAAGTCAGCGCTAGCAGTCATGGAGCCTTATCACACACACGGAAGTTGGGCTTTAGATCTGCTTTCATAGTTATTCAGCTGTGGTTCTGATGTGTGTCTCACAGTAAATGGCGTTGTTGTTCGACGGGGCAACAGACCCCAATGACAGAAATACAACATTCCAAAATCAAAATGAGTAAGTCAGTAACAGTTTATTGAGTTTGAAGCTATGCCAGGGCCCAATTATTGTTTTGAAACTGCATCAGAATCGATAGCAGAAGAGATCTATTGATTTTGGTGAGGATCAGAGACCATACTTCGACTACATCCAGTATGTTTTGCAAGGGTAAGTGGCAGGAGAAGATCAGGAAAGGGCAAGTGATCTGTTACAGCAATTGAGAAAGCTGCCTGTGGCCTCCTCTGCTTTACCAGCCTGTAAGAAAGAACTCAAAAGCCACCCTTCCCAAATCCTGAGTTTAAAGACAACAACATAATCCATGCAGTGAAACACACACAACCAGTCTACCCTTGTCCTGAAAGATCTTTGTCATAAATAACTAATTAACCACACAGTTCAGCCTGGAAGGCATTCAGACCCAGGCACCCAGGAAAAACCCAGTTAAGGAACAAAATACCATGTTATACTTGCCCCCATGATGATTCATTTGTTTGCCATATCCACTTAAAAATTGAAGGTCACCATAAAAAAAAAAAAAAAAAGCAGTGAGGGTCAAAAGCTTCATGAATATTTTCATTACCTTCTCTAGTAGGTCTTCATATGCTTTTGCTGACAGCAAGATGACAAATCTTTTGCCCTGATGCAGCTGACTCAGCAATGCTGTAGAAGTTGTCACTACTGCAAGTTTTGAAATGTATGTTAAACTGATGCTTTCTGTTAAGGTTGTCTTTTTTCACTACTGTCCCTACGTGTAGTCAAATACCAAATACCAGACTACAGAGATGCCATGTGCCTTTTCAACTGGGGGGTGTGGGGTGTGGGGTGTTTGTGCTCCCTTAGGAATACAATCTTTGTAGATGTGTAAGCAAATCTAAACTGTGACTCTTTTTTATTCCCTGATGCTGTACAGTAGAAACAATTAATAAATAGTTTGATAAATAATTATTTATACAAGTTCAAACAGAAACCAAGTAGATTTTAGAATATATTTTCCTTTTGTTTAGTGAAATAAAATCAGCATGATAAAACTTTGGTCCATAAAAAGCAAACGGCATCAGAACAGCAGAACTAGCAAGCACAGCCTGCCTTCTGAGTTCCCCTCACAGACTCAGACTTCTATCGCTGGCACCTACGGTGAATATTTTTTTGCTTTAGTCCAGTTTTAATTTCTGAGTCTCAGTACTAGCACCTAGAAGAATTTGACAGTTTTTTTCCCTCTTTTTGTGTCTTGGAGAAGAGTAAAAAGCAAAGATAAAACCTGGATTCTCTAACAGGGTTTGTCTTCATACTGTGATTGATGAGGCCGACGCTTTACTGAATTTAAACTTGAAAACATCAAAAACAGCAGCATCCCTCTGAAGCAGTGAAGAAGAAGGGCACCGATTCAGCCCACTGCTATAAGTACCACAGCCTGAAGTTGCTGGAATAGGCTCAGAAACATTTGAAGACAGAGGTCTATCTCCTAGGAGAAGATTTATAGTATTCATTTACTCAGAATTGAGACTGAACAACCACTAGTTTCTAGCTGTGAAATGTAAAAGGAATTATTACCTGGTGCAGTTCAGCACTCCTCTCCTCCAGATGCATCAGGGAAGGATTTCAGCCACACATTCCTGGCAAGAGCCACCTCCCCCAGTGAACAGGAGAGGGGCAAGTAAGTCACAGGAAAGGATGCTCCCTGACAGCCTGTATACAAAGCTCCCTTTGTCCCCCAAGACTAAGAGGCCTTACTCTCACCCATGGTTGTTCCCCACCTGTTAAACACATAAACAGGAGCATTGGGCAGAAGCCTCCAGATAGCTGGCCGGTGAAACAAGGGGGATGTTGGGCCCACCCTGGACTGAAGACATCCCTTCTTACAAGGCCCGAGGCTTTCTTTAGATCTTTGGTGCACACAGTTTAGGAGTCCACCTTTGCACCCCATCCACACTTCTGTCTGTGCTCAAATAATTTGTCCTATTCACAGTAAAATGAAACTTCTGGGGGATCTGAATGTGGTTTTTACCTAGAACTGTTAAATGACAAATACTTTTGAGCACTGCCTTAAGGACCCTTATGTCTGCTTTATCCATCATAGTCACGGCAAATACCAGTGCATTCTCCAGACGCTCACCTGTCACTGTTTTCCCAAAGTAGCTACACCTTTCCCAATCATTCTCAAGATAAAAATGTAAAAGGCAACTGGCATGCCAACAGAGAGGAAAGAAATGGTCTCTTACAGGAATTCTTTTGATTTTTGTTCACATTCTGTTTCCAATGAAGGCATAAGCACTCCTAACTGCCACTTGCTTTGGAATGAAGGGTGAAGGCACCTCCATACACTTATCACACAAGTGCATCTGTTCCTTATCCATACCACGGACTGGAGAAAAGTAACCCAGAGGTGACAGCTCTGTCCCATCACACACAGAAAGAGGCAGCCTACAGACACTGCTAAATAAGTGCTTTTTATACAAGGAGTCCCTCACAATTAGGCTCTTAACATACTTAACCAGTTGCCTCATTCTGCCTTCAGATGAGTTTGCATCTTTACTAGGAGCAGCCTCCAAAGTGCTGACCTCTACTGAAAGGCATTTTATGCCAACTATTGAAATGCACAGGCTTACTGGCTAGTGCAGCTCTACTTACTGCAGGGGCGGGACCAAGAACTTCAGCCTTTGGACAAACCATTCTCCCTAGGCTTCCTATCTATTCCCATGACTGCAATTACAATATCGCTTTGGCCGTAAGAGGCCAACTTGCTCTTTCTTCTGAAATACGTAAATATGGCATCAGTTTAGACAGTGTCATGCTTTTATAGGACATCTTCAGCGTACACACTGAGCAGCTTTAGAGATTCCACATCCTTTTTTGGGAGATATTTAGATGTGGTTGCTCCAATGAGAAAATCCTTTATCACAATTCCTCCTGGATCCAGTATAATTCCACTGACCTGGCGAATTGTTCCCCACTTCAATGTGGTGCCCATACAATCCTCGGAGGCTTTGAAGCAAAAAAAGGTGTCTATATTAAAGAAATAAAGATGTGACGCTAACATGGATTGAACACCTGATTCAATTCATGCTGAAGTTGGGGAGCATTTGCAGGATCTTAGATGCACAGGGCTCAAAGAGGAGGGTTTTGTATAGACTTGGACTAGCAGCAAGGAATTCTGCCTTCTGGGAGCATCTCTGAACCCTGAAAGATGCACAATGATTTAATTCTCCTCATACAGCCTATGTGGAACATGAATGATATTTCAGGAATAATATCCACTTTATAAACTCATATTTGAGGAGTTTATCTTTCAAAAATGGATGGAGCTTATCAATTTGCACATTTTTACCATTCCCAGACACAGAGATATGTGGGCTCTGCATCTAAACAGATAAAGGAGGTCAATTTAATTTCTGATCCTGTGTTGTAAGCTGTTGCTACACAACTTCTGCCGTAAGCATTATCTGCAGTGAAATATGTAAAAGACCCTGACATTTCATGAGTTCTGTTATCAAGTTTTAAAAATGTCTATAGCTGCTCAGTAGGTTAATCTTATGCTTAAGCTACATCTACTTGCAGGTGTAGCTCTTTACCAGTAACTTGCATAGGCAAGGACATTCTACTACTTTCAAAAGAAACTTCACAGATGCAGAGAGAAAACTTTTCTATACCCAGTGCTATTAATACTTACTGATAAGCATTTCAAACTCAAAATCTGTTCTAAACATTCAGGAATGAGCACCCCAAAGAAGACTGTTTTCAGCAACAGAAAACTAATTTTTCAAAAACAAGTTTGTCTATATTAATGAGGCCTAATTAAGCATCCTTCCCTTAACAGTCCTGGCTTTAAGTACCAATTGAATTACTTACTGATTTGCAGAATTGCTGAATGCACTTTTTATGTGGGATCTCTAAGAACTTAAGTTAAATGATGCAGTGTAATAATCATCTTACTGTAATTAGGCTTCAGTTTTAATTACACAAGTTCAGATGTTTTGTTAACATATGCTTTCCTCAGATCTTCAAATACAGTATTAAGAAGCTCTTCTCTCCTTTTCAACTGGATTATAAAAATCACCAGGACTGTTTCTGTTTCTTCCAGAGCTGTGCCTAGCTTCTGTTTCATTCTCCTGGGACATCTCAATGTATATCTTCTGCAAGCAAAAGAGTAGGTAGATGATCTGAAGGGTGTTCACTGCACAGAACACCCTTTCTCACATCAGTATTTCTTTGTGTGCTGAGAGGCACACAAGCAATGCTTCTGCATCCAAAACTGCTCACCCTACAAAGCACTGGCAACATCCCTATATACCTAAAGGGGACAAGAAAGCAATGGCTACAGCTGTAGTAGGGACAAGGAGACAATTACACCAGCTGGCAGAGGGCAATGAGGAGGTAGCAGTGACATCCAAAAGAAAAATGAATTATGGCAGCAGTGAGGCTTGGCTTTGAGAAGACTCTGGCTATCATTCCGGATGTCCTGTCCCTTGGGCAGAATCTCTGTCAGAAATCAACACTCTGCAAATTCTCACACCTTCATGGATTTACGGTTTGCTTTCCACAGCACATGATCTTAGCATTTCAAATGTCCACAGAATCATTAGGCAACAAATCTCAATTGTTTCCAAGACAGAACTTGCTTGATGTCACTCAGATGACTTCAGGGAGCAATTTCTGGATGTCTGTGGCAAATTTATCCTGGATCTGAAAACCAGGTTCAGTCTAAAGAGATGACTGAGAGGCCCATGAGGTAATTAATAACGTTGAGAAGGTCATTTAAAAAACTGAAGAAACAAAATCTATCAACAGCAATTAAACATAAAGATACTACATCTGTCTCAAGTAACCTGTGAGCTGCTGAGCACCGGACACATGGAGAATACACAGGGTGAACTACTTTCATGTGTTCACAGCGTTATTTCTAGGTGCATACTTTTGACCTCTCTCAGCTACAAGACACTATGCACTAGGTAGCCATTTGATCTGAACCAGTTCAGCTGTTCTTATGCTCTGGAGCAAAATATAAACCACCCACAAATAAAATCCTCATTATGTCAGTTCAAAGCAAATGGAAAACTTCCCTCCCCTTCCATACCAAAAGCTGTCCCAAGTTATTTAGTCAACACTGATTTAAGAAAACCCATTCCTTTCTGGACACCCAAGCAGTGGAACAGCACAGCACACCAACGTTTCTAGTCTGGTGTTTACTGTCTGGTGCTGTGGCAAGGCAGAGCATCCAAGTTTCTAAATGAAGAGGAGACCACAAAAAACATTTTCAGTTTTGATTTCCAGCCCCAGAAGCTGGTGTGTGAGACAACCACCTTCAACTAGCCCCACAGCAATCCCCTGCAGAGGGGAAGGACTAGTCCCTCCTATGGCAAGAAGTCAAAGGTGGCTGCTGATTTTGGAGAGGCAGAAAGCACAATCTGAAAGTGGAAAATTACATGGGTATTTTGGGCTAATAAGACATTACCACTTTTCAATGAAGATGGGAAAGGATCCTATTAACTGTTCATTCAGTTTAGGGGGGGTTTATTTCAAAGAAGCATTAGACAATGAAAAAGCACTCTGAAGACTGAAAGAGGTCCATCAGAAAAGAACGTGATTACCAATTTTGTCTTCCTATCGAAACTCTGTGACCCCTCCACTTGTGCTGAACTCTGTCTGAATGGTAAAGTGGGAAGTTTCACAGTGCATAGAGATGAACACACAGGTTTTTCCATATTGATCACCCCTGAAGCCCAGCAACTCTCCGTTGATGGCTGCAGAGGCAGCCCTGTAGTATTGCAGGTTGCCCTTCTGAAAGGGCAGAAACAGGAGCAATCAGTCCCTGAAGTGCTGCTCTTTAAAGCAAAGTGGTGCAGAGGAAATTTAAAAGTCAAACACCCCAAAGAATCAACACCTGCTCTCCTGTCTACAGAGACATCCCTGACATTGGGCAGGCAGGAGATGACAATCTATGTGCTGTATCTGCTGTAAATAAAGCCATCAGCATAGATGTGAGAGCTGAAGTCAGCAGTTTCAACGCTAGATCTCTATTTTAAAACCTATGATTATAAGGAAAAGGATGTCAGAAGCCCAGACACACTCCAGCTGCAGCTTGTGGTCACCTGCCAATGTTCAGCTGAAGCAGTCTGCTGTCACACCAGGGCTTGCCAAAGGTTGAACAGCATTTGGAGGTGAGGGGAAGGCAGTCCCAGGGAAGACAATAAATCATATCCGATCCCTAAAAAGGTGGAGAGGGACAGCAGAAATGGAAAAGGGTTTTGTTCAGTCTTTGTTCTTGCATTATGCAGGCCAGACACAGCTGAAGCTCAAGGGGTTCCCTGAGGGTTAGGACTGCACCTCTTATCTCTCCCTGCAACAAGAGCATCTCTGCAAAGAGCAGAAGAGGAAAAGTGGGAATTATTAAACCCCAGCCCTAACTTCTCCATTATAGCTTCATCCATCAAACAGGATTTTTACAAGTGCTTTGCAATCCCCCCCCGCAAGACTCCTTGTTGCTATCAGTAGGGGAATGCAATTTTACACATAATGAAAACACAGTATTAGTATTTGCATGTAGCAAAAAAAATTTTTAAAAAAGCATAACTGATATCAATGGCAGAAGGATGATATGCCTGAATATGTGATGATAAACCTGAAGAGAAGCACATGTGTTTGAAAACTACTGTCCTACATCCAGATTCACTTCTGAATCCACCACTCATTTTCCCCTCCCCAATTTCATGTCACTGTTAAGGGAGAAACTGCTGTCCGAGCATTCACACACCCATCAAGTCACACACACCCCCACCACCCAAGACTTTCAACTGCGAGGACCAGGGTCTCTTCACAGTGGGTGACTCCAGGGCACCAACAGGTGCCTTTTCTGACTCCTCACACACACACTCGCCCTCGGGCACATCTTCTTCCCTCAAGCTCTACCCTAGGTTCCCCAAAGCAGAATCTCTAATCAAGGCCTTCAAAGTAAAACGCGTAATATATTCTATCTATGGTGCACAAATATAGACAGCTTGAGCTAGGTTCCTCTGGAGAAGGACTCCAAACACCAAAATCCCTGGGCAATTATATCCTTACAATCTCAGTTCCTGCCTCTCACACCATAGTCTGGTTGAACACTTATATTCCTGCTCTTCTCGCTCACTCAATCCCTTGTCTCTAGGTGCCTTCTTTCTCGTTCTTGTTTTTTAGGCTAGTGGTTACTATGTCTGCATTTCCTGGCTCAAACTGGTTCTGGGGCTTTTCAAATCTTATTCCTCCAATCAGAGAACAGGTCAATGTTAAGCAAAAACATTACGCAAGCTTTGAATTCTGCTTTATCATGAAGAACTATTTTTAAGCAGTTAAACCAAGACCTTAAACCCCTCCAAAACATATTAACAGCCTCTATGATTTATACACATGCCTGTGCTATTATAGCCTCACAATCTTTACCCCATTATCACCACCCGCTGCTGATGTCAGGCTCAGGTGTGGTCAGCATGTTCATGTATCGCCGCTTTGCCACCTTACACAACACACTTTATCACTGTGCTTTCTCCTCCCTTCTCCCCCACCCCAAAACATTCTGCACAACTACTGCCTTTGTTGGCACATGGGTCTCCATCATGAAGGCTCCATAATCACATTTGCTAACATTTGCTTTAACCTAACAGGCTGTGACTGACCACACGTTATTCCACGTCCAATATCACTGAGATCAAACCTGAAATAAAACAACAACGGAAGGAAGCCTTGGCACACTGTGTATCCAAGAATATCACGTTGATGATACCTGAAGGTCACCTCCAGATTCAGTGTGCTGTGATACCAAACCTCAGACAATCTGGTGCTGTTCTTGCTCTTCTCTCTGCTACATACACCACTTAAATGATGGTATTACACAGCTTTTAGCAGCCTGTGAGTGAATGTAATCCTGATATTAATTCACCTGGTATTATTCCTTGTCCATCTCTCTCTTGGGTTCATTCCAGGAATTAAACCTTCCCTTTACCCATACTGAGGAAAAGGACAAATGCGTTTACACCACAGTTCACATGTCAGTGCTCTACATAAGGATATTTTCCAGCCACACATCCATCAACCATGCAGCTTTACTTACAGTGACAAGCAGGCAGATCTACAGATTTTTGTAATTGCCTTTGGTATGGAGAACATCACCAAAGAAAACGCAGAGCCAGTGTACCACTTGTGCTCCAGAGATCCATCTGAGGGGCTAATGTAGCAGGCACAATTTATAACAGATACTCTGAATTATGTCAGAAGTCAAATTCGCCTTCATTTACCCTCAAGCTCAACAAGGCAGATAGGCACCAATAAAAGACTACCCACCCTTCAAGGCCTGTGTGGTCCATTCCTTAGGCCTTGATGAGCTGGGGGTCTAAGCTGGCTAAAAGTACCTTGAGGCGGGAAACTGTTCTTGAAAGAGCTGCTAAAAGTTCTTCTAAGGATGCACTGCTTCCAAAGAAATGTGTAAAACCCTGTACTGGGTCTGGCTGAACTGGAATTGGTTTTCCCCTACAGCAGCCCTCACGGTGCTGTGTTTTATGTCGGGAGCTGGCAGGGTGTTGATAGCACCCTGGTGTTGTGGCTACTGCTGAGCAGTGCTTACACAGCACCAAGGCTCTTTCTGATATTTCCCCCAGTGGAACGGGGTGGGCAAGATCTTGGGAGGGGACACAGCCAGGACAGCTGACCCAAACCGACCAAAGGGATATTCCATACCATATGACGTTTGCTCAGTATAAAGCTGGGAGGAAGGAGGAAGGGGGTGGGGTCACCCTTGGTCCTCCGAAGCAACCACTACGTGTATTGGAGCCCTGCTTCCTGAGAAGGCCCGACATCGCCTGTCCATGGGAAGTAGAGACTAAATCTGTTTGCTTTTGCTTCCGCGCGCGGACTTTTGCTTTGCCTTGCTTATATTAAAACTGCTTTTGTTTCACCCACAAGGGTTAGTTTATCTTCTTTCCCCTCTTTACCCTATTGAGAAAACAAGGGGAAAAAGGGGGGGGAAGTGATAGAGCGACTTGGTGGATACCTGGCATTTAGCCAGTCAAACCATCACAAACCCCAATAGATACAGAAATAGGGTAGGCTACATCCTACAGAAATGAAGAGACACATGGCATAGATGTCAAGATTTCATGTATTCAGCCAAGTTCCTTTCAGGGTTTTATTTAACATCAGAAAAATATTCATGCATAACAATTCAAGCATGCCCATTCCCACTAACGGATGTCCAACATCCAACACACTGTACAGCCAACTGCTCATTCAATGCTCTTGAGCTTTCTCTCACTATTTGTCCTTAGTAATGTTTTGTTTCTTCAAACAATCCTCAGGGCAGCATGAAGGAGAGGAGACAGCAGGTATTTAGCAGTAGTATCATGTCTGTTAAAAGCACAGAAGCTACCCTACCACAAATACCATTGGTCAGGGGTTTGTGCGTAATGCCCAGGTTCTTCCTACCAACATGTTCTTCTTAGGATGCATCGGTCAGCCAGTCCTACACTGTCCTCTCAAGTTTTCATGCTCACTGAATTTCATGGGCTAACATTCGATTATTCAGAGATCTAGGAGTTGATGGTCAAAATACTCAATATATATATATGAAGATTACATCTGGATGAAGAGGGAGGAACATCTACAAATAAAGTACTCTCCTGGAACTGTGGTCTTTCAACTACAGAACTGGAGGCTGAAAAGTGGGTACCAATTAAGAAAAACCGACACAGACAAAATAACTTAGTCAAAGGAGAATGAGCTGCAAGTTCACACTGAGTCCTTTACCAGTGCAAGTGGAAATTTTCTTTGAAACTCTGTATGACTATAAAAAGACAAATCGAACTCAGGATATACCAATAGCCTTTCTAAGATTTCACACCGCAAGAAAATATGCTGAATGTATGTAACCAGGAAAGCTGTATTTAGTATTGTTTCAGATTGCTTACAAAGTGACCTGAAATAGTTCAATGGAACTGGAGTAGTTCAGTGCTTGTAGAGAAAAATAAATTGAGTGAAACAAAGGTGCCCAGTCAATGCAATAGCAGAACATTTTACATACATGCCAGGAAATGTTTCTGGGATAATAAACTTTTTCACAATTATTGTCCATTATCACCCACTTGGCATAACTGAATCCAAAGTATGTCACTCATTTGCCTCATTAGAATAATATAAACTCCTCAGTCTTTCAAGAAACTTTCCTGATGACACTGTTGTCTGTTCTGTGTTTTGAAGGCTTCACCTCACGCTCAGAAGGTAACATCTTCCCATTTTAGTGAGGACAAGCCGAAGAGTCATGAGAAAATCTGCCCCCACATCACAGATCCCCAGCCGAAGGATGGCCTCCAGCCACAGGGGAACACTTCCAATGCAGGATGCCCCATAACCAACTGGGAGGAGACTCACCACCAAATTGCAGCATGGAGGGATCTGTGAGGTGCCACAATCCAGACCCTGGCACAGATCAGCTCTGACAGCCAGATGTTGTTCATCAGCAGGCTGGAAAAAAGGCTGAAGAACAGTGCAGCAATTTGGGCCACAAAACCACCAATCTGAGTGGGGGGAGTGAGGTTGAAGCCAACGGTGTGAATGCTCAACAGATGCAATAGGACAGGCAGCAAACAGCTGCAGACCTTTCTCTCCTTCCCTATGTCCCACTCTTAGATGTGGAAAAGGTGTTGCTACTCTGCTGGGAGGTATTGCTGCACTGCACATCAACATCTGGGATTTGCTGAAGCCCATTCTGGATTAATTAGATAGCTACCACCCTCTCTACTCAATCCCGAGAAACAAAACAGAAATTAAAAAATCAGGGTTACAAGGTAAAAATGCCTTTCCAAAATCAAGTTGTTTAAATGAATTTCTGAATGAGAAACAATCAATTTGGTGATATAATAGAAAAACTCATTTGATCTTCTTGGTCCTGGGGGGTTTGGGTTGTTGGTTTTTTTTCTTATCTGAACGATCCATCAATCTAAAGTTCTGTACAATTCCTACATTATCTGATTCAAAGTGCTGATTCAAAACAAGGATTAGTAACAAATCTGTGCCACCCCAGAGCCATTAAAATAGCAAGTTAGTGGATGTGAAAAGGGCAGATGCATCTGTTAAGTAAAATGACCTGTCCTACAGATTTCCATGTTTACCAGTATCTTCTCTGGTCATACAGATCCACTGGTACACTGTAACATCAGAGCTCTTCCAGAATTGTGGAGACAAGAATGTCTTTACCACCAAAACAGAAGCCTCACACAGTGCAATCCAGTAGTGCATATACAGTGCAAAACACTGCAAAAGCAAAACCACCAGTACAACTTTATTCTTCTGAATAGTGAAGATAATTTAATAAAAACTATTAAACCCAAGCATCAGTACTAGTCCTAGTATTAAATTGAATATGTAGCAGCCTTTCTGGGGGAAATTTATGACCAGAGGAAATGTCCTAGCCTTAGTATTTTTATACCATCCTTTTTTTTTTCTTTTTTTTTTTTTTTTTCTTTTAAACGAATGGAGAGGGGGAGATCCAAGATTTCAAAGACTATTCAGTGTCCTCTACCTTGGAGGAGGGCAGTAGCCTACATGAGGACACCTGCCACAGCTCCTGAAACATGAGATGACAATTGGATACAACTGCTGTTGCCAAGGCACATTCATTCAGTCAGCCACTGTTCTCCTCGACAGACAAAAAATATTTGCGAGGTCTCCTTGGGCATCATCCTGCACATTTTGGTTATAAAACCAAATCATCTCGACCTTTTACTGTACTCCTCTGACCAATATCATTGATGCCCATCATCAAAGCTACAGTGCACAGCCCCAAGGCCAAACAGCATGTAGCAAAGGGTCCTCAAAGTCCTTTCCACACGCTGCAGACCTTGTTCCCCAAGTGCCGCCAGCCCGTCACCCTCACCCTGTCCCCTCCCACGGGTGGCTGCCCTTCCCAAGGCGCTCAAGCAAACATCCTGCAAATTCAGCACCCAGATTAAAGTGCAAACAGATCACAGGCTATTTTCTGGCGATTTATTACCAAATGCAGCATGATTTGAAGGGAAAAAAAAACAAAACAAAACAAAACAAACCACTTTTTGTTCCTCTAATTTTAGAAAATGAGGGTGAAATTTCCTCCAGAAAACAGATGCCACAGAATCAGTGGCCGTTTTTTTCCCGGTATTTTGTTTACAGTTTAAACGTTCAAATTGGAGTCTCAATAAGCGTTTGTTGAATGTTTAGAATAGTTAAGCTCTAATTTTACATAAAGAAGTATCTTTCAGATGTCACAGTTCACCATAAAATGCTGAGCACCATGTTCATGCAGGGTGGCATTTCTCCTAGGATCTACAACTCCAGAGCTGTTACTGGAAACGCCTTTTTTTCCTGAGAGGCAGCTTTTCCACTGAAACATAATTAACAATATAACACATCACTGCAGCTCCTCTGCAGCTTCCACTTGCAAACCAACTGGTGCTAATCTCTGTCAGATCCCAGCATCGCTCTCTCCTCAGACTCCCTTCCTCCTCACCCTCCCTCTCTCGAGACACACAAATATACAGGAAAACGTGCGAAGACACTTTCTGAAGAGATATAAAATGGAGAACAGAGTGTCTGCTATCTTCCTCACTCAAAATAAGCCTATGTGCCTTTTATACAGCCTCTATGCTTATTTTCTTAACAATTTTTGAAACTCTCATACTGATACCAGACATGACTATGTTGTAATATTTCTTGCTCAGGCTTCAGGTTTTTTTCCCCTCCAAGGACTTGCCCCTCTGAACAAACTGCAGAACAGCTCCAGCCTCTCCCAAGTAAGGTACTGGCAGTCCTGGCACCATGCAAGCACAGCTCCAACACCACTGAGCTGTTTTTAGCTCCCATGCTGCCTGAAGCTGAGCATCTTCCCCCTCATCACATCCCATTCAGTGATGAGACATCTATCCTCATGCCTATGAACCCTACACACTCTCTTATGAAATCAAGCCTTAAAAAGGTCTCCGTCAAGAGCATGTCACTATGTATGCTTCTATTCAGGCCTCTGCCACAAAACATAGGATAGATCAACACTGATGCTAGAAAATCAGAACTAGGTCTTACCCTGCACATATTTTGTTCAGCCATCTAGACTGGCTCAGATCTTCTGAAACAGTTCAGACTGGCATGAGAGGAGTGGAGCCAGATGCCCCTGCCAGCACCCGGTAAGACATCTGAACAAATATCCCCATTTTGGGAAAAGCTTAATTTCAAATGGTAACTACATCTCACCTTCGATGGGCTCCCGCTTTTCTAAGTCTAAACTGCGGGCCTACCTCACCTGTCAACAGACACAACTAACCAATCCGCTGCCATCTATACATGAAATGTAACTCTCGTCAGGTGGTGGCTTGGGCTGTCAGCCTTGCTTTTCTTCCTCCGTGAAATACTGACATTGAAAAGTCTTAACGAGGAAACTGAGATTACGAAAAACATCCTTTGCTCTAGAGACGGCAGTGCCGGCTGTTATCTCTGTTCTCCAGTTTTCAACCAGGAATAGAGCAGGAACAAATGCATTCAATCCTACCCTGAATGATAGCTCTACAGAAAGGTCTAGACTGCAAATTCCACCTTTTTGGTGGCTTTAATCAAATGGAACAGCAGTGGGAAAAGGGAGGAGTGGTGGTGGAAGGGCTGCACCATCCAAAATTTAATTTAACCTTTTTTCTAATCTACTTTGATTCACCTCTTATCTTACACATTTTTTCCTAAATTCTGAAAAGGTACAGAAATGAGGCCAAGATACAGATTTAAAAAAAATAAATTACCATTTCCTTTCAAAATGTACGCTTAGAAAACTTACGTAGTTAAAATATTTATAGTAAGAGCTGATCAAGTGATTAAGTATACTTTAAAAGTTCCCTTTTTTAAAAAAGTACACCTCTGACTCCCATCTTTCAGTTCTTCCAAAGTATAAATCTTTATTTAATTTTAAGCAATAGAACTTCAAGTTCTAGGTTTTACAGAAATCTAAAGAACAAGCAACTTTTAAGATCATTATGGTGTGAAGTTTTAATTATTTTTTTGGTAGTCAGAATCAAGAGGCAGATATCACTCCACGTGGACTTGCAAAATAGGTCAGCTGGGTAAATTTGTTCAGCTTTCTTCTACACTCTTTCTAAAGTAGCATCCAAATGTGTTTGTTCTCTTTACCTCTCTACAAGGGATGGCTTGTTAGGCAGCCACTTAATTAACACAGTGAATACACAGTTGAATGTCTGGTTATATGCATTCAAGATAGCTAAACTTCTGTGTCATGGTTCAATCCCAGCCAGCAACTAAGCACCATGCAGCTGCTCACTCACTCCTCCCACTGCCCCAGCCTTAGCGGGATGGGGAGGAGAACCGAAAACAAGTAAAACTCGTGGGCTGAGGTAAGAACAGTTTTATAATTTAAATAAAAATGAATATCAATAGGAATGAAAAGTCAGTGAAATAAAACCTAGGAAAAACAAATGATGCACAATGTAATTGCTCACCACCTGCTGACCAATGCTCAGCCAGTCCCCAAGCAGCAATCCACCCCTTCCAGCCAACTCCCCACCAGTTTATGTATTGGACATGATGTCATACAATATGGAATATCCCTTTGGCCAGTTTGGGTCAGCTGTCCTGGCTGTGTCCCCTCCCGGCTTCTTGTGCCCCTCCAGCCTTCCTGCTGGCAGGGCATGAGAAGCTGAAAAATCCTTGACTTAGTATAAACGCTACTTAGCAACAGCTAAAAACATCTGTGTGTTATCAACATTATTCTCACACTAAATCCAAAACACAGTACCAGCTACTAGGAAGAAAATTAACTCTATCCCAGCTGAAAGCAGGACATTCTGGAATAACATTCCATTTCCATGGTAAGATGCATGAGTTGTTACAGTTCACTCAAATTCCCTCTACCCAAGTGTGATTATAGCAAGCAGGTTTCCACTTGGAATTTTAATAATCAGTAAAGGTAAATTAATTAGTATCACGAATGAATATTATTTCTTTTACTTTCAAAACTTGCTAGAACAGAAAGAATATACTGACTCTATTGGGAAATCTGTTTGAGAAACACACCATCCTGTTTATTCTGTTTTAACTTGAAGTGCTACTTCCAGCTATCTTTAAGTAACGAGAATATGGAAGGAGAGAAGGAACATAAAATGCATTAGCCCATTAATAAAAGAAACTGCATGGACATCATGTACACTCTCTTCAAGCTGTAAACGATAAAACTACAAATTAAGAACAGAAACAAATAGCATTGCCTTAAGCCTTCCTCCTAAAGACATCATGCTCTGGCTCTATGCTAGACACCTTGCACGTTCAAGTAAGGGAGCTCCCAACCACACCAGTAACAGGATGTTTCCATTAGTGATCAGCTGAGATTTATTTTTATTCAGTTCAGTTCCTTCCTCAATTCTAGCTTTTCCAGCAAACAAATGCAAGTTCAAGGGGAAAAAAATAAATATTCCTCCAATCCTCACATGTTCATCTTCTTAAGCTTTTCTAAGCTCTCTGAGGTAAACAGCAAGCACTTTTAGTGACAGTTTCTGAGTAATGACGGGTAACAGTGAGGAGGTGGCTGGAAGCACCGCTGGCTTCTTAATGTAAACTCTTTTATACTACTCAGGGAACACATGTTCAATCGCTGCTTATGAAACAGCTTTTGACAACACAGAGAGGACCTTTTTGCTTGATGTTTGTTTAAGCGAGATTATCTATTTTAGAAGCAATTGCTTTCATTTTACTTTTTTGCCCTTTACATTTTTTTGTTAAACAGAAGCAACCCACAGTCTTAATAACAGATTAGTGAGTGGCTGTCTTCTCTAGAGACTTCATTATCACGAGATTTCACTGCACTCCAGTTCTCCTAAGAAGACATTTAGAGGAAATATATGAAGGGTAGTATAGGATTTCTAATACCTGAGCTTCCCAAGAAGGCAAGGCATATTAGAAGAACCCCATCCACACTAAGGGACCTTTCTTTTAAAACGTCAAAATATGATTGCACATGATGCCTACTTCCAAGAAAGCAATAGGATCAGCATTTCATTTTTGAACACAGAACATAAATACCACATTAACACTTCAGCAGAACATGTTTACAGAAATCCCTGCATATTTATGGTACCATATTGTGTCTTGAAGAAAGCTCTTCTTAGGTGAACAAAAGCAGCAGCAAACTGAATTATATTTGGAGCCTGAAAGAGTACGTGCAGCACACTTAGAAATTATTTTACAACACTGAACCATATTTAAGACTGATTATATTGGCAAGATATTTAAGGCAGGGACTGCAAACCACTATGCTGTTGTAAACAAGTATTTCTTATTTCTTATTAAAGGTACTGTCACTGGCCTTCTTTCAGTCTGGGAAATAAGGTTCCCTCTTCCCTCTTATATTTTTCATGCATAGATGGTAACAAGGTCTTTGCAGCAACTTTCCAGAGGCTCAGCTCTGAACCTGGAATGATAGGGTCACAGGACAGGACAGGCTGGACAGGAGCTCAAGAGGTCCCTGGCCCAGCCCTGCTGCAGCAGGCTCAGCGCAGAGGTCACAGAGGGGGCTGCTCAGGGCTGTGTCCTCTCGGGGCTGGAAACCCCCCAAGCCTCCTTGGGCAGCCTGTGTCTCTGCCCCCCTGGCCCCAGGGGAAAGAAAGCCTTTTCCTCAGGTCCCATGTGAACCTCTCTCCCTTGCTTGGTCCAGCTGATGCCCCTTGTCTCTCTGGCTCCCTCTTCTCCACCACCTCCCCGGAGATACTGGTGCTGCTGTCAGCCCCCCCAATCCATCTCCACCCCCCAGGCTGAGCCAGCCCCATCCCTCAGCCTCTCCTCACAGGGCAAATGCCCAGACATGACCATTGCACTCTTGATACACTAGAAAATGGCTTCTTCCCCGGAGGAAAGTCCTATTTTACAGGTAAACAGGTAAGGTGAATCACGCTGACAGCCCCTGTCAACTCCACAGCACCATCTGGCTCCTTCTGTCAGGGCTGGAGCAGCATTGCTGTGTCCAAGTCCAGCTCTGCTACAGGCAGGATTACAGTTAAACCAGTGTCTAGTCCTCCAATTACAAGTTGTCTCTGTTAAAGAGCATCCCATTCATGCTCTGGAAGAAGTGTCAATAAAAACACAGAGCTGAGCTCTGCTCCTCAGTTCCAGAGTGGCTTCCCTGTTTTGCAGAACAGTTTATAAAATCAATCCTCCAAATTTTCATTCATACAGCACCAGAAAAGCTCCACCACTCCCACTATATCCTAGATTTAAATTAAAATGAAGTGCCATCTTGTTTGGTACCATGGGGGAAATTCTGGTTACATTTCAGATACTATTTTCAGAACTGCTTGTCCACTCAGAGACAGAATTTCTAGACATCATTTTCCCGTCTTCTGCTTCCTTTAGTCCTCTTACCTAACCAAACCCCATCCACTACAGACAGAAGAGATCTTCCAGGGTCTCCACATAAACATTTACAGGGCACATGCTATTTAACAAAAACTCTCTTAATTAAGGACTGTAAAATCCACCTTTGTAGATACAAATTGCTTATGAACAAAGCACACCCCATATTGCCCAAGAATTAAAGCTATTTTTGATGAGGCAGAGATTCACCTTAATGATAATCTCTTTGGCATCACGCAGTGATATGTCACAGAGCACTTTCATTTGTTAGTATGAAATATGTAACAGCTGCCAACGCTTCTGCTTCTGTCTGAGCAAAAGCAAGATACCTTGTAATGAAGAAATTATAAGTATAGCTGTGTGAGGTGCTCAGCTAGAGGATACAAATGACACAAGATTCAAAACTAGGCAAAACAAAACTTAAAGGAGGTGTCAAGCCTGAGCAAAAGGGAATACTTTATCCAGACAGACACATACTTCCATGAATTTTATTAATGCCCGTCTGGTATCTTAGCCTCAGTCACTAGACAACATACAGAGATCATGAAATACCACACTTCCAGGTGTTTTGTGTAGTGTACACAGCCACAGTGCTTCCACATGAGCACTCCCTAGGATACAGGATAACTCCAAGATGTTTCCTAATCAGAGTATATTATGTCGCAGGGAAAATGTACACGCTCTAATGCAATATTGTCATTAAAGTATGAAAAAGTAGCACTATTAGAAGCTCTGGGCACGCAAACTGAAACTTCCTCCCTGGTTCTCATTTTCATTTTTTGTAGTTCCTTTTCTTTTAAGGCCTAATCTCACAGGTACTGCTGTTTAGTAACCCACACAAAATACTGTGAAGAGTATCCTAGCGACATTACCCTTCAACAAGTAGGCCTGCTCCATCAGGAATAATAATAATAATCACAAAGACCAAACCCAGAGATCTGAAGGCTTTGTCTTGTGAAAATGGCTTGCATATTCCAGTGATGTTCACTTTAACAGTTGTTTTTATTGACCTGCTGGCTTCTGTTTATGCAAACAGAGTTGCAGGATGTGGATCTGATCCAAGGCTGACTCCAAAGGAGGGATTTTGATTGCAGAGGAGGAAGATGTACCTACCCAAGAGGTGTTGAATGCAGCATGTCTTCCAAGGGCATTTCAACAACTCTGCAGCTGCATTACTAAGCACAGTAAACTAAAACAGTTCCAGGTTACTCAGAAGCCTATGGACAAACATGTGGGTTTCCCACATAATTTTCATAAACCAGTTTCAAAGGTAATTGAAAAAGGCTAAAATAAAAGGCTGTCCATTTGCCCATGAAGGCTGGAAAGCAGCA
This sequence comes from Athene cunicularia, assembly GCF_003259725.1. Classification (NCBI taxonomy): domain Eukaryota; kingdom Metazoa; phylum Chordata; class Aves; order Strigiformes; family Strigidae; genus Athene; species Athene cunicularia. Next base: position 56,482,329 of record NW_020799097.1, on the reverse strand, counting down.
TAAATTACTCACTCCTCTGTTCTGCATCTGCAGGCATTTAGATCGTAACATAAACAGTACTGTGTACTACAGATGCACTTCACCTTTCTCTGTCAGATGGAATATGTGGACAGAATGGGGAAAGACAACAAGAGAGGAAAATAATGTGTTGCCATCATTACATATGCAGCAAACAGTGGTTAATCTGGATTAAAGAAGCAAAAAGCAAGTACTCCCTGATCCACAATTGCTTCTCTAGGATCTTCCTAAGGACACCACAGAAACTGGAAGGTTTTTAATGAAGAGCTGTGTCCTTGCAGCACAACCTAGCTCAGAACTGCCCCCACCTGTGGGGGCTGCACAGAAAGGTGTGTGCTACATACCAAAGCAAGCACATGCAGAAAAGCTTCTGCTGCATAGATTACCATGCTGTGGCCAGTCAGCCAAACACCTCCTCTCCAAATGCCTCAGCCTGGATGCACCTGACACAGCCCCACACTCAACGGCTGCTCCCCTTGAGTACACGACTTCCCCGTGGGCAGCGCAAACCTGACCCAACTGGTAAGACCATCATCATCCCCCTTTGCTGACACTAGAGTTTTAGGCTGCAGTGCTGCCTCGGCCACAGCTGAACCACGTGGAGGGCTCCTGCTCTCAGCCCCACTGCTGGCTTCCCACCCCAGGGTCCAGGGGGGTGCTCCCCTCCCTGCAGGGTGTCCCTGCCCTTCTCCCACCTGCCAAGGTAAGGGCGCACGGGCTTGCGCACTGCAGCAGTTCACGTTAAACACTTCCCCAGCAGGGTTTTAAGATCCCTTGAATGCACCTTAAGCAAAACAGACTGGGTAGCACCTAGGTACACTGCTACCCCCTATGTTTCTGGGAGCAATGCAACTGGTGGTGAGGGGTGAGAAGCCATGCTGAGAGTTGCCTCTTAAACCAGCTGGTGGGCACCCAGCCCTGCGGTGTGCCTGGTGGCAGCTCCCCGGGTGCAGCGGGACCTGCGCCAGGCTGCCCGGAGGGCCCAGGTCCTGGCTGAGGAGAAGGAAGGGTGTTCGGCTCCACTGAAGTGCAAGAAGACAAGGCAGGGTAAGATGTTACAGAAGCATATGTGCTTGTTTACAGAAAAAGAGTTTCTTGTGTGCCTCATTCCTCCTCTTGCTAATATAAACCAGGAGAATAAAGTCAAATGTAATTGCTATACAAGCACAGCGCTCTCTCTTTAGTACAGTCTTTAATAATGTATAAACGATTTCCAAAAGATGTAAAGGAGAGCTTAGTGCAACTTGAATGCAGATGAATATTTAAAAAGAAATTAACATTATTCACTAAGCACTTTACTCAATTGGTTTCATTTATATATGTACGTTCATGCCCAGACAGCAAGTCCAGTTAATGGTTTCTACAATAGGAAAAAAAACAGCAAATCAACTTACTATACTGTTAAGGATTTCTAAAAAAAACAACAAACAAACAAAAAAACCATCCAAAGCAATTTTTCAGGGACGCAATGAAAGAGGGAAGACAGACAAGTATACCTATGGTATTAATGGTGGTAAGACAAGGAAGGAGAAAATGGGCAATTACCCATAAATACTGCTCTTAACTTTAGTTATGTAACAGAACAAATAATCAGAACAATAACCACCACTTAAAAGTCAATAAAAGCATCATGTATTTATAAAGGTCTTGCTAGATAAACTCACTTTTCAGATGTCTCCTCCATTATCCTTCTCCTGTCATGACACGGGGAGACTGCTGCAGCATCCCACTATGTAGATAAAGCCAAAAAGGACGTTTGGATGCAGCCGTAACCAGACGAAACAGCAGTGGCATTAAGAAGCAAATTCAAGTCTAATCAAAAACTTGTAAGCAATTCGGAGAAACTGATCGTGGAAGAAAGAAGGTTTTATTGCAACCACAGTAAGCGAGTGTTTGCACCGTCAGGGTAACAAAAGAAAATTAGTGCACTGCTGGCTTTCAACGCTGTATCTGTAAGTATTAAATTATGGGCTAGGAAAGCAACAAGTTGGTTTATGAAGCTGAGAAACAACGGCATTTATATATATCTCATTACCAGAAACATTTCAGACAAATGGAGCTTATTTTGAGGGGACTACGGAGGAGAAAAATCAGGATCAAAACTTCCAAGATTGTGCACTCTCAAGGAGCACAGAAATTGAAAAATATATCTCACCAACCCTGTGAGTAGCAGCAGCAATGAAGCTCAGCATCCTATGGAGCACCCACACAAATTTTCACATGCCTGATAAACTGAATGCTTGCTACAGCTCTTCCCTCAGTGGGGGCATCAACCCCATCTCTCATCTCCCTGGTCACCAGCAGTTTTTGAGGTTTCTAAATATTTTATCACACTGAAATCTCTACTCTTCTACTTATATTGGTTGAAATTAATCCACGGGGGTAAAAAAATTACTCTGGGGCAATGAGGGGAGCTATCAGTCAAGATGGCATTATTAGTTTAGCTGAAGCTGGAAAATCATGTTGGAAATCATGTTGAAAAGAATACAGTCAGGACAGAGGGGAAGGAATAACAAACAAAAATCTCTAATGGGAAAAACTTCTAAAACCGTAATTATTAAATCAAGTACAGAAGACATTCTTTCATGTGAGGAAAACCATATTTTGGAGTTTTTCACAAACAGATCACCATTCCTAACTTTCTAGGATTTCTGCCTGCAGTGAAAATCTGGATGATCCCCCTGTAAAAATGTAAATGCCAGAATCTTAATCCATTCTAACACAGATGTTTGACTGTCCAAATACTTCTAGCAGACAAGATCGTTTGGATTTACTTTTGTAATTCTTCCCGTTCCGCACTAGTGGGTCTGAGTGGCCAGTCTGGATGCCAAAGATTGGAATAAATCAAGCCATCGATCCAAAATCCTGCACCTGCACTGTTTCACTGCTCGCAAGACTATTTGGGAGAACAAGGAGCACACTGGGGAGACGTTGCAGTGAGCAGAGGCACTTTGGCCATTAAGATATGGAGAGAGAACAGAAATTTCCCTTACTTTTTCCCCAAAGCCATGCCCAGAGAACTGAGCAAGGTCCTGGAGCAACTTCACCAGAAAGAGAAATCAATGAAGTCCAACAGAAAGCCTGGCAGGACTTCGGGGAACATAAAACCTCCCACAACAGTGATCTTCAGCTGATGGAGAAAACTACACGTATAATTCCTCACGGATTTTCATCCCAGGTTTTAGAAATCAAAGGAAGTAGGTACATTCTGAATAATTCATTTAGAACACTCATTATACTAACAGAAAATATTATTTGAACAGCATAGATCAATAAATGGACACAAGGGAACAATTTTGCACTTCAGACAGATAAACAACACGACCTGACTGAGTTTCTCTCTCTGCATTTCATGATTTGCATCAATATTTTAAAAATTTGTCATGATTTTGAAGCTTGTGTATATTTTTATAGCATACTGATGTGTTATGCTGTTTTGCTTCAATTTGTTACTGTCATTGACACGTCTAAGACAAAATAAAGTAGGCTGGTCTCTATTCCAACAGATTGCATTTCAAAACCAATCTATAGAACTAAACTGTAGTTTCACTAGAGTTTCACTCTCATGGTAAAGTGTTTGCTTTTAGAAGCTATTTGGGTATTTCTAGTGAAGCTTCAGTTTATCTTACTTTCATATAAATATTTTTTATCAATCAACCTCAGTGTAACATTTCATAAACATCACAGCACAAACATTCAAGTTCATAGTTTCAAAGGGAATATTAACAATTGAAGAAAAAAAAAAAAACAAAAACAAACAAAAACAAACAAAAACAACCCAGACCATTCTCATCGCCATGACTTCTTCAGGGAGGAAAAGTGAACAAAGTGTCATGGTCTTTCCTTCAGCTGCTTTCAAGGTCTCTGTTCTGATCAAGTATTTCACCCCAGCTGCTTTTTCTACCTACAAAGGTTGATGAAGTTATACTTAGGTAAGTCAACATGCCCTATATATTTTCCTATTTATCGATCCTAACCACAGTGCCCCCAAAACTGGCTAGGAGTTTCTTAGAATGACCAGTCTCATTACTTTTCAAATTCAAATCTTTAAGAATCGGGTGTATCTGTACCAATGAGACACACAGCATGCTGTAGATAATTTTATCTATTGCTTCAGGAATATTTTGAATACTTTTATTCCTCCTTTGCTAAAAGCACTTGCCTGCTCTTCAGAGACCACAAGTAACTTAACAAATGCAGAGGAGCATCATCCATAACTGCATTAAGAAAAAAATTCTCTTGCTGCCAGCATTTTTTTGCGATCAGAAAGAAAAATTCCTGCCCTGTGATGATCAGAGTACAAGGACGCTCCCTGCAATCACGAAAAGATGAAAGTCAACGATGTATTTTAACTAATTTTCTAGGAACATCTTTTGCATGAACAAGCTCCATGTTAGCTGCACACTATCTTGTCCACGCAACTTTAATTATGGACTTTGTGCCCAACGGTTATTTTTCAGAATGTATTTTAATGTAACTGAGCGGTGTCATTCTGTAAATAAAGCTCTGGTATTTTCACTCTCTGCTCTTCATGTTCTTACCGCTGATTAATCTGACCAAACATGATTTCAGAGAGGAGCTGTAGATAAAAATTGCACCTGGAACACTTCTGATTGCTTTTCTGCTGGAGAAAAAGTCATTTTAGTTTTCTTCCTGATGAGAGGCAGCCTATTTATAACACCTAACGTTAACAAACATTAAACCTGGTCGCTCAATCGTACGGAAGCATCTAGGACGGGGAGGCACGGAGAGATTATCCGCGATTTACCCACGGTCACGCAGAACACCCGGGCCACGGTCGGACACTGGACCCCACGTCCCCCGGAGCGCCCTCCGCAGCTCCTTCATCTCTCCCCTCCGCAGCACCGGGGCTGCGCGTCCCCCGCGGTACCTGCCCCCCGGCCCTCGCCCCAGGCGCCCGGGGTGCCGGTCCGAGGGCTGCCCAAACCC
>NW_020799097.1:56451707-56477311 GCF_003259725.1 Athene cunicularia | reverse complement strand
ATATATATATATATATATATATATATATAAATCTATCTCTGAGCCTTTATCCAGCTATTTCCCTAGATCCGGTCATCACCATGTGACAAGAGAACCTGCACAGAGGCTTTCCATTTATACCTGATATCCAGAGAACTGCACAGATTCAGCTAAAGACAGGTTAACATACCCGGGTTTTTCAGTGCTTACACTACAAACTATGTCAAGCTTTTCATCATAGTTATTTATGATAACAAATAAAAGGAGTCAGAGGATTAGAACTTTATTTCCTTTTGAAACTGAAATTGGTATTCCTGAACATAAAATCCCTTGGGTTTACTTTTAACATTTTTCTTGCATGACCTAGAATACTTAGGATCTATTTTTAAGACTATTTAAGCCATGTTATTGCAGTAATCCAATTTACAATGGGAACTTTAAGCACCTAATAACTCAGTGATGGCTTAGAATTGGTTGATTATCTTCCATTTTTATTAGATCTTTCCAAATGTCCTCTTAAAGTATAAGAGCTGTAGTTGGGAGTCATGCCAATACTCCCTCTAAAATACTTTTCTTAGAATGTAATTCATTATATCTCCTTTAATGATTAGTCTCTTTGTCATTTATTTTATTATTTGGGCAGATGGTTTGATTTCTCAAAAAAACCCTTATGACTACTATTTTTAGTTTAATGATGAAAATAATTGGCAGACGTCTTTTGTTTTCTGGGTTATAAGAAAGGTTTATTCAGAATGATCCTGCATATAGTATTTATATTATAGATTTATACTGAGCAGCTCATTTTTCCAACAGAAACCAGAATTCAGTGGGCTGATCACCTGCGGTGCTTCGTTTATGTGAGGACACATGAGGAAAGAAGAATATACCAGCCCTCATATAGAGCACCATTACAGATACTAGTGCCAGGATACAGTCCTGGACTTAGCTTGGTAATACTGTATGAAGGCCTTAACATCTTTCTAGCCCATCTGGATGTCTTCTGAGGGAAAACCCAACCTGTGTATTCCTTCAGACTGATGTAGTGGTATTATTTATTCTGAGGTGCTCCTCACCTTTCCTCATGCAGCCTGTGTCTGCTGCGTACAGGTGGGATTTCAGGTGTGGTGTTTGGTGCGGAGCGCTTCGGATGCTGGTTCTGAATTAGACCCAACACAAATGTCTGGAAGAACTGCAGATGCAAGTAGGATGGTTACTATAGAACAAGAAGTTCTTCAGGGACGTGCATGTTCCCACTGTGGCACTGAGAGAAAAATTCTGTCTGCAAAGCAGCAAATCAGTTACCTTAGTGATATTCAATAGTGGAAAGCTGTTTCAAAGCAGCCGAGATCAACTTATTTTCTGCTGTGGGCATGCCTTGACAGAAACATGGAACATCCCACTTAGAGCCACAACACAGTTTCTCTTCCCTTTCTTTATCCCAGACTGCTGTTTCTTTGATTTATTTTCATTCTTCCCTCCTTATAGAGGTATCAATGTCACTTAAACAGATTTTATATCTGTAAGGCTTGCTGAGAAACTTTTCATGTTGTAGCTCTGTGCAATTCCGATAATTTTAGACATCTGGAGGATTAGGAAAACATCCTAGCATACTTTAATAATATGCATGCCAAGCCTTTCTTTCTTTATATTATATTGTATTTATTGTTGGATGTTTCTGATAGAAAACAATATAAGATTAAGTGCCAGAGAAGCTTCTAATGAGATTGGTTGCTATCACAGGAAACAAGCCCATGAGAAAAATACTGTAGATTACCATTTTTGAATTCCACTTGAGAAAATTATGAAGAAGATTATGTTTTACTGTAGTGCCTAGAAGCCAGGGAAGGAATTCAGTAGCCCAGATTATTGCTAGCCCTGTGACCATGTGCCACCTGGCATCTAAAATTTTTCAGATAAACAGGATATAAATAAAGTAAAACCAAAACAAAAGCAAAATGAAGACTTTTATGATTATTTTGCTCCCTGTGTGTGGTGCTCTCGCTACAGCGGGCCCTGGCAATGCCAGCCAGGAGAGAAAGGGAAAAGCACCTGGATAGCAGTGGAGCGCTGCAGGACCACCGTCTTTCTCTGTTGGCCACCTCACTGGATGGGCCATGGTAGCAAACCTCCTGACAACAGCCCTGAGCTGAGGACAGAGCTGGGTTTTCATAGAAACTGTGCAGCCACAGTACTGGATGCAGGAATGTGTCAGAGGCTTAGGCTGCCTTTTAAGATGGAGACAGTCTTGCCTCAGTAAAGGCTTCTGAACTCTCTCTTCTAGAGAGCTGGCTTTAGAAAGCTGACATTTTGCCCTCCTTAAAAGCATCGTCTTAAGAAATGCAGAATATTCCTTGTTAAAAAAAAAAAAAAACAACTAAATTCTTAGAGGGCTATAAATAAGATAACAGAGCTAAATAGAGGAAGAGGCATTATCTGGAGGTAAAAGGCATTTTTCAAAAAGTGGAAGTTGGGCACAAACAAGGGAGCTTACATAGATTATAAACCCAGACAATTTGGGCTTAAAGCTACAAGCAAAGATTTTGAAGAACACCTTGCTAAAGGCAAGTATAAAAGTTACTAATAAAACCTTAGACCACAAGAACTAGGAAGCTTTGCAGAGCTGAGGGATGACCAAGGAGTAGAAAGATCAGAAAAAAGACCACAGAAGAGGTGCTAGCTCAGCTCTGTTGCTGTGTTCACTACCAAAGAGCTTGGAGACATTCATATTCATACTCTTTCTTTACAAGAATCAGGTCTCAAGAGTTATCTCACATGGAATGGTTGGAAGAAAAAAAAATCCAAAAATGGATCATAAAATCAGATGTCCTAAGTCCTGTTTACCCAGAAGTTCCTAGAGAGGTCAGATATTGAATAGCTGTTCCACTAACTGAGGTGTAAACTTACCAGTCAAATAGTTTTTGAAGTCAGCCAAACAGAAAGTACAAAATTTTGAAAAGGGCTCCAAAGAATATTTGTATTTCAGGCAATGCACTTAAAATTATCCTAAAGAACAGTATCAGTTGGCAAATGAATAACTCTTAACTAATGGGGAAGCATCAACCTACCTTTTGTAGAAGGAAGCCACACCTCACTCATCTGCTGAAGGCAGATCAAGATCCTTCATATGTAAATGTCCAGTCTATACGGGACTTTTAAATACCATTCATGTTTCTGTCAAGGTCGTTTAGAAAATGCCGATGAAGACCTTTATAAAGAAACTCAATTATCTCGAGATTAAAAGGATTAATAAGTACTTAAAGGCTCATACGGGATATTAAAGAAAATGGTCCATGTGCAACTTCTGTCTCACAACACAAGAGACATCGAGTGAAATCCTCAGACAGTGAGTTTGAAAAAATAAAAGGAAGTACTTGTTCCACATGGTATATCATTAAATGACACTTTGCCCACATAATCAGAGAATGGTGTAGAAAAAAAACATAAGTGGGTAAAAAAGTGCAAATTGTGGAAGAAATATCTATCTGGTGCAATTAAACACAAAAATTCAGATTTCCAGTTCTTTATATGTGTGAGGCTGCTAATAAATGACCAAAAGCAGCAAGGCTTATAATAGCTATTATAATATTATAATAGCCTTACAAAGGCTACAAACAGAAAAGCAAGTGCATCACCTGTGTCCCAGCTCCCTGCAGCTTTAACACCTGCAGTCTCATGCTGACTTGGAGAAAGCTCAGATTCTGGAGACATTCAGAAATCTTCTTCGGGAGAATGTTAGTTGGAAAAGTGTTTCAGTAGGAATCCTAGATTTTATATTTACGTTTTTACCAGTATTTTCATTAAATACAGACCTTCCTAGTTTGCATAGCACAATTACTCTAAGTGGCATCTTTTTCTTGTTACCATCACATCCTCATATTGATCAAAACCAGGAGAGGGCCTCCAACATCCTGGTCTCCAGCAACTAGTCTCTAAATTAGTTCAAAGCAAGAGTTAACTCTACAGAAGTTGAAAGCAAATATGAAACAAAAGTCAAGCTTCTGATTCAAATGAGTACAGGTACACAAGCCTCCTGTTGTCTGTGATACAGCATCAGGCTTCAAGTCTCACTGTGACCTAAAGCAGAACTGACAGCTATATATGTGGTACTCTAAGGAGAAGGGAGGAGATTACATTGCCTAGATTCAGAAATGTCTACTCAGAGGATCTGCAGCTGAAATGTGTGTTTGTATCAGAATGACAAAGCCAGGGTTTGAACAGAGATGCTGCTTTTTCAGCCTGGAGTTGGCCCTGACAGGTTGCATGTGAGACGTGCCCTGCAGATATCCAGCTCTTGCCTCCTACCCTTCATCATCTCCAGGCTCCCACACACATTCATAAAAGGATTATTTAAATAGCCCAGTTACAAAATTGTATTGAAACTTAGATACTGATGCGAATTGTACAGCCTGTTGGCACTGTATGAATTATGCCAGGCCTAGAATGACTCTACATTAATTCCAAGTGTGCTGTAGCTCCATTCCAAACTAGTTCTCTTTTAATATTCATATTGCGAGTTGCCTTCATTTAGATTATTTTCTTTCTTTTTGCAATTTTCCTTTGCATCTATTAATGCTCTTGCCAAGTCTCTGTATACATAGCTAATTTCCAAAGCTTCCCTCATCCTGTTCTGTGTTTGGTCTCCATTTCCTCCAAAGGAATGTAAACAATGGCAATCAGAAATTGAGATAAAGAATCACAGAATCACAGAATCATACAGGTTGGAAAAAGACCTTTAAGATCATCCAGTTCAACCATTGACCTAACACTGACAGTTCCCAACTACACCAGATCCCTCGGCGCTATGTTGACTCTACTCTTAAACACCTCCAGGGATGGGGACTCCACCACCTCCCTGGGCAGCCCATTCCAACACCTAACAACCCCTTCTGGAAAGAAATACTTCCTAATATCCAGTCTAAACCTTTCCTTGTGCAACTTGAGGCCATTCCCTCTTGTCCTATCGCTTGTTACTTGGTTCAAGAGAGTCTTCCCCAGCTCTCTGCAACCTCCTTTCAGGGAGCTGTAGAGGGCGATGAGGTCTCCCCTCAGCCTCCTCTTCTCCAGACTAAACACCCCCAGTTCCCTCAGCCGCTCCTTGTACAACCTGTGCTCCAGACCCTGCACCAGCTTCGTGGCCCTAAAGAAAGAGGCATCTCTTGAGCTAGCTCTTACAGACAAATCTTTAATAGAAGCAGAACCAAAAGAATGAGGAAAGGGTCCATTCCCACTGTAAATTTCATCTTTGTATCCCAGATACACATAGAGTTGACTTGACGCTTGCCCTATCATTTTGGGCATCCTCACTTGTCTCACATGAAAAGTATTCACTACCCTTTGAAGCCTGTTCCTGCTTATTCGAAGGGAAAGCAAGTTGTTCCCGTGTGACCTCCATGGAGAGTCTGGGCTGAGTCACATGTAGCCTCACCAACTGCACATACACCATGGCATCTACAGCAATCTTGTCTCCAGAGAATGGAAGAGGACAAGTCAAGCTGGTGATACTGCCACTGGGGAGGCTACTTGTTGTGATGGCTGGTGCTATGAATGGCCATATTCAGATGATACATTTGAGAGTGGCTGTAAAGCACCTGTCATTAGGAGTTTGCATTTATCAAGTCAGATGTAACTTGGGTGAATCTGGTACATGTGGGGATTAGTGGGCAAAATACAGGCAATGCTGCACGCTGCAGCAGTTACCACAGAGTCTCCACATTTTTGTTTGATCCTTACTACCAAAAATTACAAAACCATTGTAACAAAACATGATTGTTCAGAAATTCCTGGCATAGCCTGCTGGGTGAAAAGTTCATTAAAAGTCACATTCAATTAACAAATGACTGTCATCGCCAGATGTGTATATCCTGAGGTACAGTTTAATATATGTCAGACACAGCCAGAATGACAGGGTAAATGACGATTAATGCTTAGCTGAGTATTTCACAAAGCATCATACTAAGTAAAGGAATACCTCTAAAATAAACATCCTAACCCTCATAACTTGTTAGCTGAGACAAAAATACAAAACAAGGGAAAAAAAGATGAGGTCCATAAAATACAGAGAATTAATTGGAACGCGTTCACAGCCATTCATTCCTCAGGCTATGTTTCCATGTTTCACCCAGCTGGGGAGAAAACATCTTTTCAGATCAATAAACAGACAAACTTTTTGTTCAGAAGGGATAGACCACAGCAACAATGCTCCAAGCCCATTCCCAAAAAGACAGCGAAGGCATGATAGATTCTTAAACATGACTTGCTGGACTTCTGAAGAGAAGCAGCACTGTGTACAGGCTCAAAAAACCTGCTGTGGTGGTGCCTGTAAGCCTTTCCAGAGCTTTGTGGAATGTCTTTCAGGCCTAACACATATTATTTCAATGTTATGGCTGAATTACAGGCAGCTGAGGCTGTTTCCATTATATGAGTGTGCTGGCAGCAACATCAAGTTAAGGAGTTCTTCTGCCCCTCGCCACCCCCCTATTTCACAGATGGTCAATTTTAGCTCCACGAAATGGTGCGTCATCTCCATAGTTGGTCTGTACAACTGGCAGCGGGGTCAAGCTGTAAACTGGAGCAGCACATGGCAGGTAGGGTGGGCCACAGGCACTAGTGAATACTGCCAGAGTGGTGTCATGAAAGCATGATGTCCACTCAAGCTCTGCAACCATCTACATGGGCTTAACTCAATTGTGAATTGGGTCCTCGAGAAACGGGGTTGACTATGAAGAGCCATGCATTAGCGGATGGACTGCGCTCAAACACCGCCCTTTGCTGGGGTGAAATATCTAGTTTATGCATTAGCATTTAAAGAGAAGACACTGATGCCTTTCATCATACAACTCGAAGTTGCTAGTGCAACAGAAGCAGTGCAGAAAAGTTGCCAGGCCATTACCTGTCTCCTAATAGCTGAGTTTTGCAGAATGGGGCACGGGAAAGGTAGAATGCAGGCACTGGAAAATTGCCACCTGCCTCCTTCAGAACCGTGAGGAAAACAATGCAAATTGCTTTTGTGTTGTGAAATTGTTTCTTAACACTCTTTGGTGTGCATGATTTCATCTTGTCTACTCAGTGCCCCCAGGCCCTCTGTTGATAGAAATTATTTAGCAAGCTAGCTTAGTTGGAAGATTTACACAGTTCCTGATTTCAGGGGAATGAGATTTTGGTCCAAATACACCTTCAATGCACCAGTTCATTTTAAATTTATCTTTTTATTTATTTTCCGTCATTCTATTGGAAAGGTACAAGGAGGTTGAATGATATTTATTTGTATGGTTGTCTGAAAGGTGTTTCTTTATGACCGAAGTGCATTCAACCTTCCAGAGCTGCTAAAACTGGCTGCTGCAGTAATGTCACATCCTGCTTGAATTCCTGGGCTGAACATTTTGATTTTTTCTGAGCTAGCTGTCCTCTGCACACTACAGCAGTTAGACAAAATGATCATATGGGATGGGGATACCACCCAATCCCAGATGGAAATGTTGGGAAATTGTCCTAACAGAAGCAATCTTGTCAGATGTCCAGAACAAGCTGTAATTACTGAGGAAAGTTGCTAAAAAGGCAGAGAACCAGAGGGAAAAAAAAAAGGAAAAAAAAAAAAAAAAAAAAAAAAAAGAATACAAAGAATAATCTCCAGTTTTCTCACTCCAAAAGGGACAGGCTCAAGGATCCCTCTTGTCCTCTTCCATGTTTCCCTCTTCCAAGGGTGTTTGAGCTGTCCCTCAAACCTGGCCACGTAAAGCATATGCCTGTCACATGTACACGTTGCTCAAACCACAGAAAGGCACACAGCAGCGGGACATCCCTTCTGCCTGCACAGGAAGCACAGATGTGATACAGCACAAGATACAGCATATGCAGTCTAACAGCAACCACAGTCAGACAGTGCTCCTGGCACCAGATTAGCTCCACCAGAAGTCAGGACCGCTTGTATAGCAGCATAGGGTGAGTCAGTTGCAAGAGATAAAGCTAGAAGAGTTATAGCACCTGATTCTCTCCTATAATCCCAAAATAACACATTTCTTCATTTCCTCATTAAATGACTGGACACTGTCTGTTGTCATTCATTTATGCTATGAATAGACAGGCTACAGTGACATCTCTCTAAGGTTTTACTTCTTGTGCAATTTATAACATATTTTATACTCCTGTAATTGCTTTATAACATTATTCTCTCTGTTTTCCTTTCTATTTTTAAAGCAAAGCAAGTAATAACTTCTCTTTCAGCTATAAATTGCCAAGGCTTTGGAACATTGCTCTTTTCAAAGCCCCAGTCCCAGCTAAACGAATGCCATGTTAAGGTACCCAGCTTACCTTTGTCGTCTCCAAAAAGCCAGGTTCTTCCTCAGACTTTTGTTAACTAAGGGCCACTCTTCAGTAAGAGCTGCATAAAGGAGCTGGAGTTTATAAAAGGATATAAAGCAGCCTCTCCATGGCTGCAAAAGCTAGCAGAACAAACAAGCCCTGAGACACATTAATGAGGAACAAAGCACAAATCAGTAAAGAGACAGAAGAGAAACAGCATTGTGGAGAATTATCTGCATGTCATCACAAGGTGATCAGAGAACTTATTACAGGCATCCAAGCACATGACTATATATTAATTTGGCATTAGTTGTCATTTTAATTGTAATTAGTAATTGTAAGAGTAATCTGGATTTACAATTAGTAATTGTAAGAGTAATCTGGACTAAAAAAATTACAAATAAACAAGACACTTAATGCACGTAATTTGGAGTAAATAAAAATCAGAGAATAGAATGGAATTGAATCTGAGTTCCCACTTCAGATGTAGAGATCATGAAGTCAGGAATGACGTAAGCAGTCATAAACTTGCACTGTGTCTTTCTGGGGGGTACTCATTTCATGGCTGTCTCAGAGAAGTCTCCACGGAGAGAGCGCATGGCTACTGAAAAGCAGCAAAAAACAGTTCTGAAGAAGGGTGAAAAGACATTTTGTCTTTAAAAAAAAAGCCCAGAGAAGATGTTTCATGAAAGAACCTCTCAGAATGAATCAGCTCTTTCAAGTGCATCAAGTTAGCTTTACAAAACAGACTGTTTCTATGTATTCACTATTCAGAAACTTTCAGTGAATCAGTGAATTAATTTCTTTCGGGAAGTTTCTCAGAAGTGTCTCACCAACATTACTGGAGAATTAATCTTTATAATTCCACTGTCAAGCCGTGTGACTGATCACCTACGGTCTTATACTTGCTCCCTCATTAAATGACCTCCACTTTAAAAAGACTTTTTCCTCTAAAAAAGTCCTCACATATTCACACAATTAATCTCAAATTTAAGCAACCTTGAAGATCACAGTTCTTGACTTTCTGCTTATTAGTCTCAGCCAGAATTATAACTATCCAAAAATACTTGGAAAGCAAAAGTTTTCTTCCTTAGAAAGCTTGGGAGGAGAACATAACTAGAGCATAGATGATGGATTTGAAGATAGAGGCTGACCCTCTTAAATAACCTCACACAAGACTCTCCTGTAAAGTAGGAATATTAATAAATCAGAAAATCATTAAGAGAATTATCACTGTGGGTTTGGAGGTCCAAAACATTATACCTGGTAATGAGACTATAGGGCAAGAGGTTAACAGATGGACATATCTGAGATATGATCAGTTCTGAGGCAGGCAGTTTGATCATGAATCTAGACAACAGAAAGACCATCAGTGAGGGGTTGGGAAGAGGCATGAGCTTTTAGGAATCAGAACTGAAATATTTCTTCCCCAATGGTAATTAAAATGCGGACTGTCCAACTGAAACTACCAAAACAGTTGCAACAAAAGTCATATCCATGTATGTATTTATGTATGTAGTTCCTGAATGTAGTCAGATGGTACCAGTTAGAAACCGTAACTTCATACAGAACCAATGAATGAGTGTATCTCCAATTTATTCATATTTTATTAGGATGCCACAGCAGTGCTTCTGTTTGCAGACTTTCCATGACTGTGAAATCAGTTGCAATGTTTCACACAAAAGTTTGATGGCTACAGAAATGATGTATGTAGTCTTTCTATAATTCAAACTTACTATGAAGTTCCTTCCATGACAATTTGGCAACAGTGAAGAGCTTGGTTATTGTAGGATGCAAAGTTTTCAAATCATCACTATGTAGAAGCCACATAGCCTGAGTGGTTTTCCACTCTCATAATCCCTGAAAGATATGTCTCTTCTAACTGTCCACTAGAAAACATTATTTCATCTTCAGAGTTCTAGATATACCATGGGACAGTTCACAATATGCAGAGATGGCTGGTCTTCTAAATTCATAACCAAATGATTTGGGAGTTGTCACTGGAAAATTTGTTTGCTATGTTATTTAGAGTTTATGGAATGTTTACTCACATGAATGTGCTTCTAAATTTAATAGGCCTGCTCCTATAAGTCTTCACCTACAAGACAGACAAAGTGGTCCTTGCTATATGGAAAGTGCCAAATACTGACTTACATTGCTCCTGTTCTGGTTTTGTGCAACACAACAGAATTGAGTTTCCTTTACTACACTGCAGATGTGAAATATAGCATTAGAAAATCTGATTTTTTTAATTACTATTATTTTCGTTTAAGTCAATCAACCTGATTATGAGGGAGTAATATTTGGAACCAGAAAGTGACAAGAGCAAAAAAACATGAGTCCTGGTACTGTAATGTTGAAATATGGTTGTTGGAAGTGTGGGAATTGCAAAACAGCAGAAAACCTGCAAAACACACAATTCCTTAACATACAGTGCCCAGAACAAACACAGGATGGGGTGAAGATCCGGTGATTTGTTGTGTTGCCATGGCATCAAGGAGGAATGCAAAGAGAGGTGGAGGCCACGTGGTCCCGTTCTTCCACTTTTCTCAAGGAATATTTGACATAACTGTAGACACCTATCTCCTGCTCTTCCACTTTTGTCAAGGAATGTTTTGCACATCTCTGTGGACATTATCTCTCACTCTTCCTCTTTTCCCACAATAACTATGCGCACATCACGCCAAGGAATGTGCTGTGTCATTACTCAAGAAACAATGGCTTGACCACAGTCCCATCCACTCACACATACACACTTAGATAAATACTACTCTGAGGTTGTATCTAATTTGGAGGGACAAGAATCCAGTACCAAATTGGAGGGACAAATCAACGGGTTTGTGCTTCTCACCCCACCCTCAGAAGGGACACCTTTTGGGACGATTTGTGCCCTCTGCTACAAATGATGAGCTATTACCCAGGACTTAAGTGTGTGATTGCAATTGGTTTTGTCTATAGTGCTATATAGCCAACCTGCACTTTGTGCATTTATCACAGGCAATCTCAAAGAATCTGTAGATGTTGCATAAGAATAAACTGTACTGTTGGTCAACCTGACTGCTTCTCTCGAATGCCACCGGACCTACAGCACATGGGCTGTTTGTGCATCTGGTGTCAGGCCTATAGTCACAGCAATAACTGGCATGCCTATTAAGAGATAAGTCCAGCTGCCTCTCTGATCTCTGAGGACCAGCTAGAATGTAAGGGGATTCATCCCTTACCAAATTAATTTGTCATCTTCAGTGAAACAATGGTTTTGGGTGTAAACTAATGCTAGTGCATCCTTTGTAGAATCACAAAACAGCCCAGATTGGAAGGGAGCTCAAAAGACGATCTGGTCCAACCATTCATGGGAAAATAATTTATCAATTACAGCCAGTTACATGATTAATCCTTTTCTAATTTTCCATGAATGTAGATTCGCTGAGACCCATGGAGTACAAATATTAATGCTGGCAACATTAAATACATAAACAAAGCATGCAAAAGCAGACATTTCAGCCACAGCATCTTACGCTCTTGTGTTTTCAGCTTTCATAAACTAAAAAACATGATATCCTTAGGCTGTACATTTACTTTCATTGAATATTTTCTAATTTTGTTGAAAAACTGTAAATGATGCAAAAAATATAAGTTCTGGGATATTCTGGGTTTGTTGTTTTTTTTTTTTTTTTTAATAGTAGCCTAAAGGCAAAAATCATCTGGTAGAAAGAAAAAAATACTTTGAAACACTAAAACATAGGGAAAAAATATTTTTCCAAATTTTTAGTTTTAGTTAGTACTCATTATAATAAAGCCCCATATCCAAAGCAAAAGTATCTTATTCAGCAAATATTTTTTTTAAAAATGCTGATGGCAAAATATAACTTCCACAGGGTTTTTCCTCCCTTTTAAGGAACTTCTAAGGATTAAGTGTGTATGAACCATTTAAGTATTTTGTTCTTAAGAATTAACTGGATAACCTCTGCTACAAATATCAGAAACTGAAAATAAAATATATGATACCATACACAAACACTAAAAACTAGGTGAAGCTAGTTTAGGCTGAGTTGTTCCAATATCCATTTTTGTTGTAGGTGGTTCACCTCCATATTCATTATATATTCTTATTTCATCTAGGTTATCTTTCCCTCCTATATAGCAGAGCGCTAAATGAGGAGGCATTGCTGCCCTAAGACTCCTTTCCACAAAATCACCATGAGATGGTCACTGATGTGCCAGGTAGGAGTACAAAGGATCTATAGTTTGCTCCTTTCTTTTCATTCACCTGGGCATGAAAGTTTCTGGGACTGACATTTTTTCTTCCCTGCAGTCAGCTTTAAAAACACTGTTTCTGCTAATGGCATATTGAGTCTTGACACAAGGATGCCAGAGTGATCTATAAAATGGTTCCGTCTCCTAAGCTGGACTACCTGCGGCCCTTTCTTCAGAAAGATGTGTGTGAACACAAGTTTCAGAAAAAATAAGCATATATGGTGCTTGGATATGAAAATACCTGCTACTAAATGGAATGCTAGTGTTACCGAAAATACGGAATAAGAATTTATTGACACCAATTTGATGCAGATAAGCAGACACTTCTTTATTGACGGTCGGACGTGTAGGGGAGTGCTCTCACCAACAACATGTACCAGGCACCAGAATCATACACCTTATATAGAACTTACTTATACATATTTATTAAGTATTCATACATAAACATACAGTTTCTAAGAAATCATTAACATATTCTCCTCCTATTTCCGATTCTGCACAGTAAAGTTTAAAAATGTCTAGAAATGGGTCTGGGGTGTAATGTGAGTAGGTGGTCCATGAGTCGGTGGTCATGATCTCCCCCTGCCGGAATTACCTTTTGCTTAAGGACATCGTTTTCTTGGCAGGTACTTGCAAGCTGTTACGGTTACTTCCCTCAGTTCCCATTAATCCTGGACCTTGACAACTATTTGCATTCTTCTAGTCCTATACATGTATTATAAATCAGTTTACAAATCACCTTGTGTTTTGTTACCTAGATTCTAACCATTCCTACTACACAATTATGACCAATCCCTTCGGCCTTGGTATGGGGCTGTACAGGGAATTCTAGAGTAGCAGTTGGTTGCTAGATTCAAAATACAATAAATGTAAAATGATTTTTACTAAAACATCTCTTAATTCTATACTTATATTAAAATAAAACACAATTTAATTTCAGTTGATAATAAAATCAGTAACACTAGGGATGTTACCTGGGATCCAGAATGGTATCTGTCGCTAACTATCCTGATAAAGATAAAAACATACCACTGCAAATTCATTTTGTAAGCATGGTATAAAAACATTAATCATAGGCTTAAAGTATTACTCTTGCACTAATGTCTATGTTTTATATATAAAGATATGTTCCATATTTATATGCCCAAACCATGTTACACATGCTGTGACACCGAAACACGCCTGCTTGGATGTACAAATCCACATTCACCCCAACTGATGACACTCTTCCAGGCTGCTCTTCATTTTCATTCTCCATCATGTGGGCTAGGATAAACATGCAGGAAGGAGTTTGTCCACCTCCTGAAACACGTCTCCAGTCCTGAGGCTTGGAGACCTGTCAGCAAGATGCCATAGTCTAAAGCCTTCTTCCTCCAGACTCCATGTTTAAATCAATGAGATAAATAGCAGTTGGTTAACTATTGTCTGCTCGGTGATTAAATAGGGGAGCTTGAGGGGGGGGAGAACCATATGTTTATCTAGGGCACATCATTTAAGAAAGCATTAAGAAAGCTTTAGAGTGGCCTTCAATTTAGTATGTTGCAAGAGATAGATGAGGGCATTTCTAGGCCTCTAATTTACCCAGTATGATGGACATTAGATAGTGACATTTAATCCACCCCAGCACCACTTGGACCAACACCACTTGGACTCTCTTTTTCACCACGCACATTGCCCTGAAACCACCACTGACCTCCTTCAGACCTGTTACATCGTCTGCCTGACTTGACACACTGATGTCACAGATTTTACCACCCTGGAAGGAAGACAAATTAAATTTCATTCTTCTTGGAGCACTGAAATTGAAATCTGACCCTGTTGTTGAGTAGCCTGGAGCTTGCTTTTCTTACCTGGATATCAGGTGGGTAGACAAGAACAGTATTTTTGTCCCCAAGCTCTGAATCACTGCTCAGAGCTGGCAGAAAATCTCATTTCCTTTTATACGACATCTTGCACACCCACCTGAAATAGGTTTACTACATGGAGCAAATGCTATTTGCAACTTGTCAGCGTTTGCCAAATTACTTTTCCCAGAAACAAAGCTGGTCTGGGGGCATTCCAGAAATGGTGGGAGGCTGCTGAAAACAGTAGTACCAATCTCCACCAGGAGACAGCACAACCCAGGCCTGAGTGTCCTAGCTTTAGCCCTAGAATCAAAATAGGAGTTAGTCTAGTTCAGCATTGAAAGGTTCACATCAGAGTAGGTGTCAAACAGTCCATCTGCTCGGGACAAACTGCAGTAGGAATCAAGACGAGAGTGCAATGACGAGCTGTGAGAAGCTGTCCTGACTGTGCTGCTGCAGGTTCTGGAGAGCCAGCGGAGGCTAGAACCCTGACAGCCCAGAGGAGGAGGGAGGTGTGGTGGGTTTGTGTGGTGGAGAGGTCAGGTACTATTTTTTTTAGACGCCCACTTTTTCTCTACGGTTGCCACACATTGCCTATGCCACGTGGTCTCATTGAAGATAGATGTTTTCTAGGATAAAAGTTAAGTTGCCATGAAAGTCAAGAGACAAGATAAGAAAAATATTTTTCTGTCTGGATGTGAAAAGATATCCATATAAAATAACTTCTTTATACAAAATATAGAGAACATATTGTACAAATTTGCCATAATAATAAGTTGGGAACTCCTGAAAAACTTTAAAAAGCAAACCTAGACCAGGCAATATTTATCTAATGGATCATCAGTGACTTATAAAATCAATGTTTATATTCACTTATGTGAGACAGATGAAATAGCACTTGTATGAAAAAAGTACAAAATGTTGTGTTGGTAGAGAAATAAAAATTACAGTGATTCTTCTTCCTGATTTACGTTACAGTAAACTGATCTGCAACTGGGATCAGGAAGACAGTCAGGAAGCTATTAGTAATGAGTAAGATGTATTGCCACATTTGTGGTAGTGCATTAGATGGACCCCCTCCTAAACTCTTGCATGGTTAAATAACCCCCTCTCTTGTTTTCAGACATCAGAACTGTTATATCCAGGAAATGGATGCTATAGAGGACATACTGACTTCACAAAAGACTATGTAACCCTTTCCTGACACCATTATTATTATATGTTATTTGATCAGTGTCCCTCCTTGTCATAAAGGCTTCAAAAATAAAAAGAATAATTTCTCATAGTTACAGAAACAAATACAGGTAAAATGACAGTCTAAAGACAAAACAGTTAAAAAATGGGAAAGTGAAGTCTTAGTGCCTTGAAACAAAAGCCTCCTTGTTTCTAAGTTTTATCTTCAAAGCCTTGTTGATTGGCCAGAATATTATCCAGTAGACCTCAGTGAAGAAGTAGTTTATTTGTATTGAAATAAATACCTCAAATACATTTAGTTTTAATAACGTGCTAGTACTTACATCTTTCTTGATAATGTCTGGTGGGCCAGTGCTTGACCATCAAAAGCGGTTACAGGTCATCATGTAGTACGTCAGACTCCATGATCCTTGCGTGCCCTTGTGAGCTTGCTGATCAGATGAGTGGGAGCAGGGCATGCCATCAAGACCCAGGCTTCACAGAACAAACAGGTTATCTGTCAGTTTCACCCACCCATCAGCTGGGCTTTTGCTGTCTGCAAATCAAAAAATGGTTCTGGTCTAATCACTCAACAGCACTTAAACACCTTGAAATTAGTTGTGGCTGTTGATAGAAAGTCTCAAATAAATAAGGAAAACTACCAAGATTCCTATGTTTTTCATTATAAGAAACTTCCACATGCAGAGCAGTGAACCAGATGCATACAGCAAAACCTTGCTGTGCTTGGGTAATTTCATACTACACATAAGGAGAAAAGAAGTGCTGAACATATTCCAAAGCAGTCATAGAAATGCCAGTGCTCCTGAATGCTTCCTCTAGCCTGTGGCTTTTCCATCATTATTATAAAGCAACTACTCCAACACTGAGCAGAACACCATGAATGACGAAGCTCAGATTTAACTGTGAAAAAACACTGTTCCTCAAACCAACCTGTCAAGACAGAGAAGAAAAATGGCAGAAGGAGGCTTATGCTGTTCAATGTGGTGTTTTTTCTTTCATAGTACTAAATCAGTTTAACTTTAGTTTCTGCAGAATAAGTTGCCCATCATAACAAATAAGCAATTGTTTAAAAATAATTCTGGCGCGAAGCATTGTCTCAAGGGTTTTTTTTTTTTTTTTGAAATATAGACCTAAAACTAGGCATGATTTCTCGGTGACCTGGATGATCTGATAACTGGAGGTCAAGAGAATCAGCAAGCTCAGCTGAAGTTAATAGGACTACAGAGGATTTATTTATACATTGAGGCATTCATTTCTTAAAATGTTGATTCTTTTTCTCTGTTTAAAAACTGCTTCCATATGAAGTCAAAGGATTCTGAAAATAAACGTTAATTTACTTCCTTGAATGCATTAATCAGTATATCTATGGTGTCTTTTACTATTAGGCTATACTTGCACACAGGCAATTCGTTCCACTCCAAAAACCATCAGAGAACCGTTCCAGCTTGCCAAGAGATCATACTGACAGCTTAACAGACTGAGAGAGCAATTGGTCTGTTTAGTACACAGACATAAATCTTTTCTCCTAATAGCTTTAAGGGACAGGACTGCTTGCTTCTACACCTGAACCTGCCACTCACATATATATGGTCACCCTGGGAAAGAAGTTATAGTGAGGGAGAATGTTTTATAATATTTACAAAAGCTGACTTTAATAGTATTGTCGTCTCTTACGTGAGTTTATATAGATGCAGAATTCATGCTGTAGTCTGAACTTTCTTCTTGTTCCATACTTTGGTGCTTGTGGCCGTGCAAGTTACTGAAGTGTAGCTACGTCAAGCACACTTACACAAATTCCACCTCTGATTTCCCTGCACAAGAGCAGCTTTTGGGTTCAAGGATTATGGCTGATGTGTCCCTGCCAGCCTCCCAGCGCTCTGCAGAGAGGATCTCTCGTCACAACTCATCAAACTGCAGGAACCGCATCCCTTTCTCCAAAATCTTCTAAAAACAATAGGAATGATAAATTTCTGCACTGCCCACTGGCTCAAATTTTGTGAGTTTGATGTCCTCCATAAAAGAAGCTATTGATGTGGAAACGGCTGGTCTATTTTAAAATAAAATTATTAAGTTATGTAAGGAAAAGACCTTTTATCATTAAGAAGAGGAAAATATAGAAACTTTTTATTACCCAGTGCACATGACGCTTAGCTAAGAATATTGGAAAGGCTGCACTAGGTCAGGGTAAAAGTCTTCTTGCTCAGCATTATGTCCCTGACAGAGGTCGATAGCAAATGCTTCAGAAAAGGGTGTAAGTGAAGGACAAGCAGGTGGTGATAGCTTTGCCATCCCTGTTCCAGGAATTACTATTTTAAGGATTTCCTGAATAGCGGTTGCAACTGGACGATTATGTTTAGTAGCCCTTGATGGATATTGCCAGTAGCTATTAATCGAAAAGGGGAGCCTCTTTTGTCATTTCATGACTCATTAGTTGCTTTGAAAGCTCTTTGTGAGAACCTTGTGTAAGGCTTTTTAGAAATCCAGGTACACCGCAGAAGCCAAATCACCCTTATTCATATGCTCACTAACTTTTTGAAAGAATGCTATTAGGTTTGTGGAGCATGCCTTCCGGGAGGGTAAACTGTGCAGGTGCCCTTCGAGCCTTTGGAAAAATCAGCATCACATTTGTTGCCCTCTATCTTCTGGGACAACTGCCAGAGCCAGTTAAATAACAGCTACTGCTCCAGCAATTTAATATTTTAATTTGTTTAAAATAGCTGATGAACAGCATGCGATCCCACCAATGTTACTAATTTTTTCGAAATCAGCCATAGTGCCCGAAATATCAGTCCTAACAGCAAAATGATGCCTAGCTGTTGCTTTCTTATTACTGCAACAGGTTAGAGTTTTTATGGAGCAAATGCTAAAATCTTACAGCTTTACCTCCTCATGATTACATTTTAAGAAGATTTGAACCTTTGTATTGCCACTCCTGAGTGGCAAACTTTATGCTTAATCGAAACTCATAATTGAGGGAAATACATCCTCATTGCTTTTGAAAATGAAAGGAAGGTCATTAATAACATAGACCAGTAGCAGCTGATGTGTATCAGCATAGTTCCAATAACATCCCTGCAGAAATAAATAAATAAATGAATAAATAAATAAATAAATAAATAAATAAATAAATAAATAATCTTCTCTAAAAATATATCAACTTCTTGTAACAGTTTTGGGTTTTGTATGTTTGTATATATGTATTTTAAGGGTTATTTAAAAACATTTATTTCAAAAATCAACTGGCTCCAGATACTGCTATCCAGAAGAGACTGAGCAAATACCATCTAGACCACTATCTTTTTCTAATTTGAGCCTTAACTATGAGGTACAAAACTCTAAGGCCATTTAGTATTAAACTGTCTAATTTAAAACATGCCTATTAATTCTGAGATAAAGTTATCTACATTTCTTGGTCTATTTTTAGATGAGACAGCACTTACATGCATTTGTCAAAAGAGATACAATTAACTAAAATGTTACAACTCATATAATTACATGTGCTGCCTGCTATATATGTAAAAATCATGGTTTTAGTTAATGTTGGGGTACACACAGCTCCACCAAATTCAGTGGAGAGAGGTGATGCTGTTACCATAAAGGTTCTGGCCCAGAGGCAGATTTCACAGAGAAGTTAAGAGGCATTTATAAAAATTCAGGAAAATTTTTGGGCTCCAAATTAGCCATTATTAATAAAAAGAAATAAGTAAAAACCAAATGACTGTGTATCTACAGTGTTGAAATGAAGAGTGAAATGCCAACAAATTCATTGGAAGTTCTGGTACAGCATAAAGATCCATGGCAGTTCATTTCAAGTAATATAGTAATACATACAGGTACATATGTGTACCCGTTTGTGCACACATATATATGTACACCAATGTGCAACATGCAGGTATGTAATTACACACATATGTATTTATCTATCTACACACATCGACATGAAAAATGAGAAATATTCTCTGTGTGTGGATAATGTATGCATATATAATGAGATGGTGATAGCATGGCTTTCAGTTCTGAATTAGTTTTTGTTAAATCTGTTCAGAGTAAAGCCAAGGAAACCAGGCTTGCCTGCAAAAGGAAAAAAAAAAAAAAATCCAGTGCAGAGAGGCAGTTTAGCATTTAACACTGAACATCATGAAAGATGCACAGGGGCAGCTTTTGCAGCATTTTCTCTCTGCTCTTGTTATGCTGTTGATCAGTGTTTATTTCTGGGCAGGGCAACAGGGCAGAAGAGCAGTCACAGCAGCCAGTGTGCACCCAGGGAACTCTGAGCAGAAGCCCCCCTCCCAACCTGTGTTGAAAGGTGCCTGCGGCAAAGCCACTGCAACCAGGTCTCTGACCAATGCGGCTTGAGGCTGGAGGCAGCCTAATGCAATGCCAGTTACGTGTCCTCAGGTCCTCTCGGGCACCTGGGTGAGTCCAATGCATAAGACAGAATGATTTTGAAAAACACAGGTGTACCCGAGTCTTCTAAAATCTCACCGGCTGATGAAAAATAAGGGAGGAAGAAAAAAACCCCAAAACAACCAACCTTGATGAATTCCACAGGTTTCTTCAGACTTATCCCCAGGATGAATAATACAAACACAAAGCTTCTCACGGTTGGACCACTAGGCAAGATGGGAATAGACTGAAAGTTGTCAGTAGTGGGTTTTAAAGGCATCCATCACACACTGGTACAACTAGCAGCAGTCTCCAAAATGCCAATTATTTAGAAATACTGAACCATACTATGCTGTACAAATTGAAGGGGTTTGATTTTATTACAAAAATTTCTGTCTTTTCCTATTTAGAACATAGAGCATTATGTAGTGATGTGGAACTGTCTTGTTAATTTAGCCTTGGAGAACATTTTTGCCAAGCAAACAATAACAGTATCAGAGGTAGAAATTCGTTTTCCTCTCTCACTGGCAGTGACTGTGATGGGGCTTAATAGGAACATTAACAACAATCTTGATCCAATCTGCATTTAATCTTCTGTTGCCATGAATGGAGTGACAGCAATTTGCACAACCTGATGGTTTCTTGTTCTTTGCTTCATTACACTAGCTGTATAAAACAGTTTCAGATTATTCATTCTTTTCTAAAGAAGGATTAAATCCATACATATTTACAAAAATTATAGATGTTTTCAATTTCTACTCAGTAATTTTTTTCGAGATGGCAAAATATAATTTTATAAACTTACATAATAATGCTTTACCATTTAAATGCATTGCATAATTTGATTTTGAGCTACATAAATGGGTATTGTTAGAACAACAACCAAAAAAAACCAAACTTGTAAGAGGAAGATAAAAATAAACATTTATTCTATAGTCCTATAAATTTATTTGAATCAGTATTAGATTTACATCTAGGTCAGTCCTTAAAAAGTATGGCCTCTGAATTCCATTTAATTTCAGGTATCTCTATTATGAGTCTTTGCACAGTTCATCAGAAAAAAAAAAAAATTCTTTTGTGCTCCAGTTCTCACACACAACAGAGACATAACTCTGGATATCACAGTCTGTTATCACAGACATTATTTCAATATCACTTTTCATTTAGAGGATCAAGGGGGGGAAAAAAAATCGATTTTTGTAGATTTCACTCAAATATGGCTTAAAGTGAGTGAAATTGAGAGTTATACTGTGTACACACATTTATTTCAGAAAATACATCCCTGTAGACTATTTAACATTGTTGAGATAAAAAACACATCTTCAAATTCCCGATTTCCATTTAAACGCCGTCAGGGAGACATTTCTATTCTTTAAGTTGCACTGCCCTCTGGGGGAGATGATCTTCAGATATATTTTCATATCCACGTGAAGAGAACAAAAGCTTTCCTTGGTTTTCTCCTTCAGATTTGAAGGCTGAACATTTTGCTTCCTGCGAATTTTATGCTGACGCCTGGTATGATTTTGTCACTGTAGCACAAAGATGAGACGGGCCCCATTACAGCTGCCTTTTATTTGCTCATTACTGTATATACGTTCTC
The DNA here is from genome assembly GCF_003259725.1 of Athene cunicularia. NCBI lineage: Eukaryota > Metazoa > Chordata > Aves > Strigiformes > Strigidae > Athene > Athene cunicularia. Next base: position 56,455,756 of record NW_020799097.1, on the reverse strand, counting down.
TTTTTTTGTGTGTTTGTGCTTGGAAATCTTGTCTGGGAAGACCTGGGGGTGCTTTTATATTTTTCTGAGATTTGTGGTGAAAGGTCTGATGCTGCTGTACCATACTGATGTACCATACTGCTGAGTGCTTCATCAAGCAGTGACCTAGGTCCCGCAGAAACATGCTTATGGCTTCTGCACAGCTGGAGGTGGACAGGAAACACATCAGACTTAAGACTTTTCTCAAAATGTTTTAACTTCTGCTTATGCAGTGCACATTCCTAACACGATACATAGGCACTGCCTAACTATATGGAGAACTGCTGGGTTTATGGTACTGATAGAGAGAAATTATCACTTTCCTTGCAAATTATTTGCTTATAGCAACATATGATGATTTCTGAACATTGTCTAAGAATCCTGCTTGTCCAGACTTGTGGATTCAGCGTAGTTTACCAGATAGCTTGGGGATTGGCTATGATAAGAAAGTAGCAGGTAGCCCGGGGGTATGAATTAAAAGGATAACTCACCGATAGCAGAAGTAAAGCCCTGAATGGGCACTTAGGCAAACTTAAACTTGAACAAAAGGACTCAGAGATGCTATCTAGGGAGGATGATCTTGCCGATTTAGGAAGAAGACACCTGGACTTTGCTTAACAGTGCATGCCCTGGAAAGAGCGGACACTGTGAAGAAGACCACGTACTTCTCCCCTTGAATAATTATAATAATCACACCTATTCCCCGAACTAATTGTAATAACCCAGCCCTTCCTAATGAATATGTATGCTCTGGTGTAATAAATGTTTGGCTGTTTACCAGAGACGGTGTGCAAGCTTTGTGGAGAAATTCCCTTGCACCCCGGCCAGAATAAACATACCTGCTTTATAACTCCCTCCGAGTTGTAGAGTTTGCTTCCGCGTTGTTAAGCAAAGTCCAGATGTCTCCTTCCTCTTCATGATTTTTTTCAATTTTGCTTCCTGCGCATGCTCTCTGGCCCTTTGGATCCTCTCCAGGTTGTAGAGTCAGCCTTTCACCTGTTTGTTTTGTTAATTGGAACTTTTGTGTCTGTTAAAATGTCCCAGAAAGTTAAGTCCTTTAGCTAGTGTGTCTTCCCCTTTATCTCAAATATAGGGATTAGTTTACTATCTATTCAGTTTTCTGTAAGAATGTTATCTAGTTAACATTGCCTGAGGGCTAGCATCCTTTGGGTTTTTTTTCTTTCCTCAGATCAAAATGGTCACCAGGGCTTTCCTGCTGCTCATGAAGGTGGGTGTAGCTGTGTCTGGGATTCGCCACAATGCAGTTCTGCGCTCTCTGCAGATCTGGTGTTCAGTGAAAGAGCTGATGGAAGTTGCTCCTGCAGCCCATGGAACTGACAGGTTCCAGGCTGGGAAAAGTCTTGTTTTCCAATATGCATCTGACAAAAAGGCAGTTTTTAGCAAGAAGTTACTTAACACAAAGGAGAAAAAAAAAAAACAAGTTATTTCAGGTATTTAAGACATGTTATTTTCTAAAACAAATTCAGAGAACTACTCAAGTAATGGACAAGTATGATTTTCATATCCGTACAAACTCAGGAGGCTCACAGGGACACAGGAGATCACATTGGTGAAGCCACCTGAGATACCTGTGTATGAAGGATTTCACCTCCCTTCAAACTGAATAAAACTGAAGCACTGCAATGAAAATAAAGAAAGGACTCAAACCTAGCAATTCTGCAAGAGGCATTTCCAGTGGCACGTGGCCTGACGGCAAATAGTTAAAAGAAACTCCAGTACAAAGGAAAGTGTTTACCATCATGGCTGAAGGTAAGCAAAATCCTAAGCATTTCCACAGCAGCATATGAAGTCAAAACCGACCTTCAAATTCCTGAATAACAATTTTGAGAAACTGCTAGTTTCTACACAACCAACATTTCACAATGTGATTTAAAAATGTCGGGCAAGCTGTATGATTTGAAAGTGAAATAAAACTCCAGAAGATATGTCCCTGTAGCAGATAGCTTCTCTCTTACAATTTCTTGGAAAAGATGTGTGATGAAGGAGGAGGGCTTGGTTGAGTGAAGCGTACGTAATGCTTCTGTATCTTTCCACAGTAGATGCTCCAAATAAGACAGCAGAGAGAACAATCAGAGAACAATGATGTGATCTCATACTTTGAAAGAAAAGAGATCAGGTTGGTCTGGACAGAAATAGTGTGCCTCGGCTACCAGAGGTTTTTGTAAGGAAAAAGTGTGCACTGTGAAGCTTGAAGCAATACTGAAGCAGAAAAAATCAGTAACTAATGAAAACTCATATTTGGAAACGATTAAGGGCTACACAAAGGAGAGGGAATGGACTCCTGTTTTGAGAGATTATGAATTCATCACACGACAGGAGCCACTGTGAGCTGATGTTGAGCCTGCAGGACCTATCGTGGTGGTGCTATGTAGATGAACACAGCACACTTTACAGGCTCAAATTAATGCACAAACCAAAGCAATCCATTAATAATTACTGTTGTGGATCTACCAGAAGAACTAAATGGACTCCACCACTTTTCCCCATCCCCTGCCATCCGGTTGCCCTTCTGAGGAGATGCGGGACACAGGTACCAAACCCTCGTTCATCTCCAACCCCAGCCTCCCGCCCCAAGGGACAGGGAGCAGGAGAGAGCTGCACTCGCTGCCTTCCTCTCTCCGTGCCTTTTCTCCTTGCTGCAGTGGCAGATCCACTCCCAATACCACACCTCATGTGGGGGAAGGTCGCCTTACACTACAGTGAGTCTTGGGGGGGGAAGATGGCTCAGGCTCAAACCCCAGACTCCGATCAGAGCTCATCCACACCGTGTGACTGTTGCCTCAGTGCAAGACCGAGAGGTGCTTGTCGTCAATAAAGGAGAGTCTGGTGGCCGCTGGTGAGTAGAATATTTAGCCAAGGAGCAGATGCAACCTAACCAGCAGTCGATTCCATTTCCTACCTTCAAGTACCTCCACTTTAGCAACATTTTGACTTTTACAGGGACTTTCCAAAGCTTTCTTAGCCTTCTGGTAAGGACAGGCATACCGCATTTCAGTTCAGCATTCAGTGTCTACTTACCTTTCAGACTAATAGTTATAACCACTTTGTTAATTATTTCCATTCCTTTTTATCACTGAACAATCGCAGCCTTAAACCTTCAGCTTGCAAAAGTTCTTTCTTAGCTTTTTCTTTTCATGTTTGATTTTGAAGCTGGGATTATCTTTAAAATCAATTATAAATAATAGATTTAGCAATTCATAGGCAAGTCCAACCTGAGCAGTAGCTCAGTCTGTAGTACCATAATCACTGCATGTTAGGAAGATGCTAAACTTGTGAGAGTCAAAAATGTTTAATTTGTAAAATGAAGTTACATATTGCTTACTCCCTATGAAATGTTCTGCCTCGTACTGCTAAATATTTTATTTAAATATTCAAATTTTTATTCTTCTTAAGCATTTGCTTTTGGATATTAAAACCCATTTGATACCTGAAATATTTGTATTTTTCAGCTGAAGTAGTATCTTCAGTATTATGATGTCTCTATTATTAAAATGTAGATTTTTCTGTTCTTTGATTATCCAATTATTTTATAAACATTTTCGAGGAATATTTTTTCCTTCTTGGACTGTTCTCTTTTTCAGCCTGTGTTCATCTTCTACATAGCACCACCACAGCACCTAGAAAGTCCTACAGGTTCAACGCTATTAGTACTTTTAAGAAATTCAGTCCATAATTAATCTGATGTCAACTTTATATGTTTTTATACGACTCTTATGGGATGAAGCCTACCCATTAGTATTGCTGAGGTGAGGGAGACTACAACCGCTCAGCTCCAGCCTGTTACCTGGTTTTGGGAGGTGTTGGGAAACAGCACAGCAGGCACTGGCAGCAGTTGCGGGGAGGCTGCCCCATCGCTCCGGGCAACATCTTCCCGGCACTCCTCCTTTAGGTACGTGTGGGAAGGCCACGGAGCAGCACAGGCCAACTCTTAACCACATTTATATACCCTTTTAACACACCAGGGGAAGCGACCGACACGCGATGCCAGCGGAGGCCGCTACCCCCCGGGG
>NW_020799097.1:56417947-56451657 GCF_003259725.1 Athene cunicularia | reverse complement strand
CCCCCTCCCCTCTCCCACCCGCGCTCTCTCCGCCCCGAGCGGCCATCGCCCTCGCTCCTCCAGGGAAGGCTTCCCTCCCCGGCGGGCTGGAGGAGGCGGGCCCTGGGGCGGGTCTCCGCGGGGGTCCCCCCCGCTCGGGCGTTGCTGGGTATCCCCGGGGATCGGCCGAAGCCCCTTCGCTGGGGCTATGAGGAGCTTCGTACTTATTGGGGCAGGCCGGCCTGTCGCGCTGCTGGTCTCTGCTTACTCCGCGTTACTGTGCGGGAAGTGTTATGTCTGCAGAAACTTCCCCTCCCCACATCTGCAAAGGAGTAAAAATCTAATTAAATGCTTTGAAATTCAGCCTTTTTAAAAAATAAAATTCGAGTGTTTTCCTGATCCTAATAATTGTATTTAATTCTTCTTTCTTACGGCTTTGTCTGGAGCAGCTCCACCCTTTGTAGCACCTTTGTCTTACTGAGCCATCGTTTTCTCACGGCACAGTAGTATGTGGTGATGTGTCACCACCATGCTTAGCGTTGTCAGGTGATTTTTTTAATGGGAAACAGTAGTTCATGATGGTTTTAAAACTGTTGACACTATGCAGAAAAGCAAAGAAGTTGATAGAGATCCTACATAGCAGTTCTCAGTTGAGGCACTGCTGTCTTATCCTTAAGTGATGGTATCTTTCTCAGTCTAGTCCCTATGCAAATAGACGCAATGGGATGGACTGTAAATCGTTAGACATCTGGTTTAAAAATGTCAGTGGGATTGTGAAAACCTGAATTTTCCATACCACAAATATTGTACCATACTTGGACTAAATGTAATTACATGCGTTTAAACTGTTCATATACACAACTTAGTGGTCTAACAAAACCTTATATTGATTCAAGTGCCTAATTTTTGTGCTATCAAAATAGACGGACTTTGGTTCCCCTAGTATAGAGTGATATTTGGAGATAGATAGAGAGATACAGAGATATATAGAGAGATGATACTTAACTCCTTAATCTTCTGTACAAATTCTGTGAAACGATCCCAGAATTGGTAAATTTATGAGATAAGCTTCTAGGTTGATATGCCTGTAAATAAGTGACTAGAACACTGATAATATCCTGTTAATGAAGTACTGTTAGTGTTCATTTTGCTTTAATTAACATTTTTAAACACTACTTAATGGATTGAAGCCAGTTAGGCTTTAATTACTAGCTAAATATAGTTAATAACATTTTTAATTATTGTCAAATACTGAGTGACAATATAGCTACAGGTTTTAATTCAAATACTTCAGTTAATCTATACTACGTTTCCAAGTGCATAAACAGCCTTTCAGATAACTTGCTGGTGTTTGTAGTGCATGAAAAATTCTCTTGGTTTTGAGTGTTTCTGTACAGAGAAATGAGCATGTAATCTTGATTAAGTCAGATTTATTGTGGGTAACTAACCCCCATTCCTTTCTTTAAAGTGCCCAAACAAGTTTGGATTTTTTTTGTTTCGGTTTCTGTACTTCCTGCCCCAAGTGGTTTTAAAGTGTTGATTTTCTTTCCACATTTAAAACTGCAGCTAAAAGTATTTAAAGCCTATATGATAGTTCTTATAGGAGAAATCTGCCTGTGCTGGTCTCAAAGGGTATGTCAGTATAAACGCCCCTTGTGGCTCTGAAAGAGAAACAGGCTGAGGCTGAAGTAGCAGGGGAACCAGATGTAGTGGAGTTCGTGATAGTGCAGACTGTGCCACGGCCTGGAACACTACTCCTCTTTTGTCTGGGAAGGCTCTGCTGCCGGCGTTGCTTCAGCTGTGTAGCTTCTCTGGAAGGCCGTGTGTTGTGCCATGCAGAACTCCTCGGGGTAACTGACCCCGGCATCTGGCCTCAGACCTTTATTCGGGATTTTTTTGTGTGATGTCACTGCTGGTTGTAGCTCTGTCCTACTGTGTGCTGATCAGGCAGTGTTTCAGTTTAGGGTTTTTAACAGCAAATGTTGGGCATGGGAGGGAAGGCCTTAAGAGCACTGTCATCTTACCAAAAGTCGTCTTTCTGATCCTGATGACCTAGATTCACTCTGCTGATTCTTCCCTGTAGTGCATTGTTCTCTGAAATAGCTCAGCTGCTGTTTAGCTCACTTCAATACCCCTTATGAAGGCAACAATCTTGATTTGAATCAGTTCCTTTTAAGTGGACGAGTATGATGTTAGCTAAAACCTGCCTAGGCTCAGCGGGGGGCTTAGTGTTTGTGGAATACTTAATTCAGTATATAATCATTGAGCTATTACCCTAGTAAGAAGATTATGTTTGATATTAAAAACTTGTTCTGTGTGCATCAGTGACAGTAACATTTGACTTTCAGTGGTTTTGTGGGGTTTTCTCTCTCCTGAAATATTCCTGTTGTTATGTGTTCCTCCTGCAATTTCCACTGCCCTAAAGAATGAAGAGACTAGTTCAGCAGGCATGAGTTAACTCGTCTGCCCAGCTGGCCGCTCCCAGAATAGGTGTGTGGGTTATCTTTTCTTACTTTGCCTCAGTGAACACCACCGAGCTGCTTATTTTCCTCAAAAATGTATAGGGATACAAGTTGGTTGATAGGTACAAAAGATACTGGATAGCAATTGATTTATGTAGTTGTGACTTAGTAACTGTTGTCCGAGTTTCCTTACAAAAACAAGCTCAAAACTAATTGCAGAGTAACTCTGTCTGCATCTATGACTAAGCTGAGTTTCACCTGGGGAGTTAAGCTTTGATCTGTGTTGTAGTATCTTACTGTTCGTGCTGTAGTATTTTTTGTAGGAAGCATGCTCTGAATTTAGGAAGTGGCACAAACTGTCCTTGTCTCTCCTGCTGATAAACTCAGTTTCATGGGCTTAGTGTTCTTTCATTTCTGCTTTTTTTTTTTTTTTTTTTTTTTTTTTTTTTTTTTTTTTTTAAGTCTGTTACTGTTAAAGTTCTCTTGCCAGTAGTATAATGTGGATTTAGTAGAATGGCATATATTTTATCCTGTATTGCCAAAAGAAAGAGACTTGGACTGTAATGTGATTACTTGTAAAAGTGGCCAACGTGTATCATTAGTATCAATTATCAGTAGAGGTGTCTTCAGAGGTGTGTGTGATCAAAGCTTGTAAGCATGAGCTGTTTGGGGGCAAAAATGCTTTAAAAATTGATATTGGAGCTCAGACACTTAAGTGAGGGATGTTGCTTTGTTTGGGACACACTGTTTCCTAGTGAGGACAGCCATCTTCATTTCAGCCCCTGCAAGCCTCCCATGTCTCCAGAAATAGGTGTTTCTCTGTGTTCCCCTTGATGCACCCAGGAAGAAGCTGCTTGAGTTATTTATGTATTTAACAAACAACACTGGGATTCACCAGAGAAGTGAATTCTGATGCAAGGATGGTCTGGTATAAGTTTTCTGCAGTAGATGAGCCTAGGCTTACATTCTACTCTGCCAAACTCAACCTTTTATTCAACAGTATCTTTTAAAAATATTAATGCAAACAGAATTAATTCAATAAAGTATTTTTTTAACAGATAATAGAAATGTTCTTCAGTAGAAAGGCTATTTGTGTGTCTATGAAATAGTGTAATACATTAGTACTATTAAATCGTGGTTCATCCTAAGCCACTATTTGCCATACATTTCCTCCTCACTAAGCATAGATAACCCCTAATGTAGTTTCTTGCAGTCATAGAACAGCCTCAGAGGATCATCTAGTCCAATCTTTTGTTAGAAAGGGAGCCTAGATGAGATGATCTAGCACCCTGTCTAGTCACATCTTGAAAACCTCCAGTGATGGAGGCTACACCATGTCCTTGGGGAGGTTGTTGTGGTAAGTAATTGTTCTCACTATAGAAAATGCCTTTATCGAGATGAAACCTCTTCTGGAATCAACACTTTCATACTGTGTGCTGTAATGATGCTGAGTGGAGGAGGAAGTAAAAAAGGGCAGTATAGTATCTTTTACATACTGAAACAGTTATAATGAGAATCTACCTAGTTTCACTTTTAACAAGACAAATTTAATAGTGAAGTTTGCTAATCTACAGATGATCCTGTAGCATAGTGGAGTGAAAATGCTTGGATCCTATGTCTTTGGAAAGTACAAGCAGAATACAAGGAAGATATTTGAAAGACCCAGTTTGTGGGTTCAGTGTGTGGGTCTGGTTGAACCTGTAAGAACAGATAATCTGAGCCTTTTCCTGAGGGCTTCTCTGGAGGCTGCCTGTTGTGGCAGTCTGTCTGCTCATCCCTGCGTGCCCTGGGGCCTTCCCGGTGGCAGGCTGCTGGCTTTTTTTTTCTGTCATATGACTAAACTTTTAGGAACTCTTTCTGACACATGCCAGTCTTACTGGGTGATTGACATTCACTGGTCATGTGGCCGTGTCGCTAGTCATGGCTAGTCATGTTCTTGTGTGACTGGGTGTCTTTGATGTGGTGATTAACACATGTGGCTTTTGTCACATGGCAGAGGTGTCCCTGTGTGTGCGCTGGGGAGAAGGTGAGTTTTACTCTGTTCAGTATCTGTCAGGTTGCATCGCCTTTTGTAGCTCAGATAGGGCAGTGCTCACTTAGTAACTTAGCCTTAGCTGGAAAATTCGGGGCCTCCAAAATTTAGCTGTTACCTGTTCTCTGGGATTTTCCATGTCTTCTGGGCAAAACAATTTATCTGTAAATTAAAAACAAACAAAAATCAACCCCAAAACATTTTGATTCTACCTTTCCTCTTCTGGTTTATGTTTACTTGTGAAACCTTGCCCTTCTGCTTCCTGAATTGTCACTCAGCAAGCGGCAGAAAATTGCAGAGGGGTGAAGTATGTTTCCCACTCCTCCCCCCCGCCCCCCGCGGTGAAATAGCACTATCTGCTCCCTTTCCTTCTTCCCACAATCTCCTGTTTAAGAACTGAATACAGGTAAATTTTGTCCTGTTTTTCTTTTCCCTCATATCACTACAGCTGTACAGCATTCCTATCCACGTTTGCTGTTGATACTTAGCAGTCATAATAGGTGTGGTGTGTGTTTGCTTTGTTCTTGCGGTTTCTAGTTTTTACATCGGGTAAGTTGTCTTTGTCAGCTAACAGAATTAGGCGATATGTGAGTAGCTGCTAAATACGCAGTAATTGGCAACCTAAGCTTTAGGTTATTTTACCTATTGTTTGTGCTCCAGTACCCTTCATGGCCCCAGTGAGGATTGTGGCCCAACTCAGCCAGATGCTAAAAGCCTACCTTGATGGCAGTTGTGCTAAAATTCTTTTTTCTGTGGTACATTTGTTTAATCTCTGCAGCTGTGAAAAGGAGGAGGTGGTTGTTAACTAAAAGCAATCCTTGCATCTCATTTAGCTGAAATCAAATATAATTAAAGAGAACAAATGAGCCTGAATCCAGTCTTTATTTCCTCTGAATATATAAATGATTACTTTTGACAGAGCACTGATTTCGCTGTACGGTGGCGCATTAGGAAGCGCTGCCAAGACTCTTCAGGGGCTCTGTAATGTGTTGAAGTGACTCAGTCCGCCCTAGTGATGGGAGGCATAGGATGAGTCGTGTTCCATCATAACTTCTGACATACCTTCTGATGATCTTTGCAACTGGGTTAAATACTGAAATCTAGCAATGCAAAACTTATTAAAGAATTAATGTTCTGTCTCTCTGTCAGATACCGTGCTTATGTGGAAGTGCCCCGTGCCTGCTTTGCCGATGCTGCCCCAGTGGAAACAACTCCACCATAACTCGGCTGATTTATGCATTCTTTTTACTTCTTGGCGTGAGTGTTGCCTGTGTGATGTTAATACCAGGCATGGAAGAGCAGCTGAAGAAGGTCAGGTTACTTCTTTGTTTAAGTGTTTGGTAGGACAAGTGTCACAGATAATTGTAAATGACATATTGAAAGCATGGGTTTTATTTGAAAGTAAGTCATTCTGCTGCTGCCTGTGCTTCTCAGTCACCATTAATTTGATTGTAGATCAAATAAAGAACTTGTGGGACAATCACTGCATAGATGAAAAGCACTATTTAGAAATAAAGTTGCACCTTTAATAGCTCAGAGCAGAAAAAAAATCTCGTATCAAACAGGAAAATGTAATTTATGTATGTGGAGTTTTAGATTATATATTTTGGAGATGTTTGTATTTGGCATTTGATTTTTGATTGCTGTTAGTAAAATAAAAAAAACAATCTAGGATGTCTTCTAGTTTCATTGTGCTGTATTAGTCAAAATTCTGTTTTAAAGTCTGCAAAAGCATAACAAATATTTTTCACTAATGATAGTAGCATATTTTTCACTAAGGAAATTAGGAAGTGCTTATAGAATTTTACAGTTTATTAGTTCATAATGTGAAGATATGATGGCTCATGTAAAATTACAGAGTGATAATTTGAGTTATGGGGAGGGCTTATAGGTTTACTGAATTCAGGTTGCATGTGCTTTGGTTCTGTTAATCATTTTGCTGTCTTTAATTTTTTTTCTCATAGGTAGTAAGTTCTGTTAGGCATGCTTTTGATTTTTCTACTCCCCAAATGATTAATCCGTAAACGTTTATTTCAGTGTGGTGTAGTAACCACATCAGAGCTTAAGTGAGAGCCACGTTAGTCACCTGGGAAAGAAAATTGCAGTCTTTTGCAGTGTGTTTTGATTTCAGAAAGATGTTGCTCATGTCCTGGTAGTGACTAGAAAGGATATTCTCAGCTGTTTCATATGGGAGTTACAGATACTTCTAGTTGATGGTGATGTTACTTTTTGGGGGGAGGCTATTTCTGTTTTAGAGATGTGAACAGGCTACCTTCTCTTAGCTGTGTCATGAACCTGATAGTAACTGTCAAGTCAAATTTACCAAATCACAGATCTTTTATTTATCTTCTGATTCAGATAAACATGAGAAAACTGCCTATCTTTGAGAAGTTCTGAAATTGCTAATACATCCCCCCACCCCCCATTAATAAGATTTGGTTTTGTTTAAAATTTGCAGGATTTTTTTTCCTTGAATGTGTTTAATATTCTGGTTGGACTATAACTGACAATATGGCCCTTCAGTATCCTATTGGCTAGCAGTGCTAATAGTTGCATAATATTACAGTATAAAAGAATTGTATGTTAATTGCTATTAAGTATTTACTCATAGAACGCCTTTTTTTCAGATCACTGAAATATCTTGTTTTTATCACAGATCCCTGGATTTTGTGATGGAGGGATGGGAACAACTATTCCTGGTGTGCATGGCCATGTGAATTGTGATGTACTAGTTGGTTACAAAGCTGTGTACCGTGTGTGCTTTGGTATGGCCATGTTCTTCCTTCTCTTCTCTTTACTGATGATCAAAGTGAAGAGCAGCAATGACCCAAGAGCTGCGGTGCACAATGGGTAAGATACAGAAATGAGGGCGGTGTGTGCATATGAGATACAGCTACTGTGAAAATAAAGCCTGTGGCTGACCATGCTGGTCACATTCACTGTTCCACAGAGATTTTCATAGTAGCTAGAGGAGTGTTGTTGCAGTAGAGGACATTCAAAGTTAATAAGAGTTCTTAGACATGGCAGATTAATTTTTGTAAGAGGAAAAGATACACATGACTGTCACTTCTCAGAGCCTGAACTATGACAATGGATAATCTGTCCAGAGGTTTCCTGCGGTTTGAGATTCTGCTTTTGTCCAAAGATGACAATATTCAGACATGAATAATGGTACTAAGTTTGATTCCACTGAGATTTTTTTCAACAAATAGAAAGATTAAAAAGCTTCACTTGTTCTCTAGGAATTAGTCCTTTTAACTTTGATGTTTGTAAGGTCTTGTTCTTTTCCAAACAGTTTTATTTTAAAGATTGTAAGTTATATATATCACTATATAGATATATAACATATCTATTTCCTCTCTGCTACCTTTTCTTCAGTCTCCCATCTGCATAAAGAAGAGCGAGTTACACATTTAGTTTCTGAGCTTCCCAGTAAATTTTTCCTTCTATTTCTGCCATTTGATAATTCTAACTATAATGATAATGGTGGAATTTCAGCTTGCGAGTTGACACAAGTGGTAGCTTTCATCCAGGCTCAGTCTATATGTAATGTAGCTTCTTGAACCAAGGAGATATAAATATTTGTAATAGGGCATGGCACTAAAATGCATAAAACCATTTATGGTGCCTAGTCTTGGTGGTTGTAGTGATTGCTTAGACTACTACTTTTTCAAGATGATTATATTTAGTAGAAGCTATGAACAGCTGAGCCATAAAATTAAAGAAATTTTATTTTATATTCAGTATAATAAGGTATATAATAACATTTCTAGTGTAAAATAAGAAACAATTTCAAATTATTTCTGTAGGGGAAAAGAAAATAACTAAGACTGAACAGAATATTGCTTTGTTTACTTATTTTGTTTGTTTTGGTCTAAAGAAAAAGAGGCCTGGTACAGTACTGAGGTGTGTTAGCAGCAGTAGCTCAGTTCAGCCTTTCTCTCCGTTCTGCTTTGTTCAGGACAGCGTATTGTTACAAACAGTAAAAGGGTTCAGATACATTCTGTATCAACAATTTATTTTTTACAGCAAAATACCTCTTTTTCCTAAAAGTGTTTCTTAAGTGTTTGGGATCTTCTTGATACCCTTATCTGGGGTTGTGCTCCCCCGTACAAATTTTGGTTTTATTTATGCAACCTGTGGTGGTTTACTCTTCTTAACCAATCTAGTGTCAGCACTAGGATAGAAGGAAAAATGATACTCGTTAACTGTTACTGGTAAAACATTTAATAATGTTACTTCCAACACTTCTGTAACAATTGGTTGCGTCAGTAGTATGCATTACAGGTAGCTTTATGAAAACCATGTTCTGATTTTTTAAATTGTATGTGTCTTCAGTAATACTTAAATATGTAATCTTTCTGTCAGTTATCAAAATATTCAGAATATTAGATTTTCCCACATAGGTGTACTACCTTTCTTTCATACTTGTATGCAAGTTAAGCCCATTAATGTGATCCAGTGCCAGTGTTCACCTTCTTTGCTTTTGTAACAGCAGTCAGAATTGTTTCTTGCCTCAGGTTGATGATGGTGATGATAAAAAAATCAGTTACAATGTATTCACAGGATTGTTGGTGGCTTGCACAGAATGCATAGCAACTGTAGGTGTTACTTCAGATGAGTATTGGTTTTGGCTGTCACATGTTGGATTGATACAGTGTTAAGATCACTTAAAGTTTGGAATTTATACGAAGGTGAACCCGTTCTTATTTCTGTAATTGCGAATGATATTGATTTAAAATAAAATTCCACATGTGGATTCAAAAACCAGTTTTAGTGGGGTATGTATTACACCATAAATGTTCTAACATAATTCAGCTTTCAAACTGGGTTTCTTCACTTCTCTGTGTCCCAGTGAATTAGTCCATTTTTGTCATATTCTGTACTTCTGTCATCTCACATAGTTCCTCTCCACACAATAAGAATTTATTCTTCTGGTCACTATCATGTGGTTGTAACAGCCAGGAGGAGAGATTAAACTTGTTCAAAATACGGGAAGAAATGGGAAGGGATAGGAAGCTTGAAAACTGCAAGTGTTTGACATCACGGGGGTGAGATACATGCTATATTCAGTTTTGAAGTACATATAGGTGGATACTGTGTCTATATTTGGAACTGCCTGTCACTGTGATAGGAAAAAATGGTCTTCGCCTTCTTACAGTTTGGCCTAACTTTTTGAAGTACAGGGTATATGCAGGGTATATGTGTACACAGTCTTTATTTAGGGTGAGTTTGGTGAATCTTTGGTGGAAGATATTTTCTTGTCTGCTTTTTTGTTTGTTCATGCATGAGTTCATACCTTTTACTGAAAAAAAATAAAAAATTCTGTTGCTATTGCAGTGGAACCAGGGACTTAGCATTTGATTGTGTCCTTCCTGTGAAGGATAAATCCTTTGCTTTTGTGATAAATCCTCATCTTAGGCCTAAAGAGTCTGAAGTTAGATGGGAAGAACCCAGGCTTTTGTACATCTCTCTTGGAGGAAATAAATTGAGACTGGTAGGGAACTCCAGCATAATGTTTTCTGTCACTGTAGGCACCAACCAGATCTCCTGCCTTTTTGGTTTTGATATTAAAAACAGGTAGGGATTTTCTTTAACCCATTTTTCTGATATGCAGGCAGTTCAGTAATCTCACTAGTTAAAAACAAAACCAAAAACCAAAGCAAAATTCACAATTACATTTCATCTTGGATTCATTTGTAATACATTAGTGAGGTATCTCTGGGAAATGTGTCAAACTCCATGTCAGTCTAGCACAGTTTAAGCATGATTTTCTGGAGAAAAAATCTTGGGCAGATAAAATAAGATTTTTATCCTACTTCGAAAGTGCGTTAAGAATGAGTGAATTAAAAAAACAACTCTTAAGAATGTGCACTTTGTATACTTACAAATTTTTGTGAATTAGATCAGACCAGCAGTTGCCTCACTTTTTTGGGTTTTTTTATTCCCTTTAGATTCTGGTTCTTTAAATTTGCAACGGCACTTGCAATTAGTGTTGGAGCTTTCTTCATACCAGAGGGACCATTTACAACCGGTAAGGGAATATTGTCTTCCACTGTATCATGGTGCAATTGTAATTGGTTTTAAAACAGAACTAAGTGCATGTTGATGTTTTATAGCTTTAATTGTAGCTGTGTAATTATAGCACTTTCCTGTGTTAGGAGCATTAAGACAGGGTGGTAAATTATCTGTGATTCTGAACTAGTTTTGTTTTATTTCTCTTTTAGTGTGGTTTTATGTAGGTATGGCTGGGGCGTTCTGCTTCATTCTTATTCAGCTGGTCTTGCTAATTGACTTTGCCCACTCCTGGAATGAATCTTGGGTTGAAAAAATGGAGGAAGGAAACTCAAGATGCTGGTATGCAGGTAAAGGACTGTACTACAATCAAGTTGTAAATTTCATTGTGTGTTATGTTAAATAAATTATTCACAGAGCAATGCATTTTTCCAGAGTGTAGAAGGGCTGCTTCATGCATAAGTATTGTTTTCTGAGGTGGTGTAGTTCAGTTCCATTGTCTGGCTGTCCTTTTGATGGCAAGTTAGGTAAGAGGGGGGCAGGGAGAGGGGCAGCAGCCTCTGAGATCTAATCCCTGGGAGCAGAGGTTCAGTTTATAATGGCAGAGAAGTGGCAGTAGTAGTTTTTTTTTGTTGTTTTTTTTTTTTCCAGCCACAGGTTTTGTTACATCTTGGTGCTGATTAAAAATGACCTAGCCTGTTACTGCTTTATGTGAGCATAATCATTTTAAATGCTTTTTCTTTCTGTCATTCTCTGAATGTATATGCTCAGTGAAAGATGTAGATAGTGAAGGAGGAGAGTACAGGTCATCTCACTGGAGAAATGATATGTTAATATTCATGAAGCATTTCAGATGTGATAGATTAGCTGTTTCAAAAGACAGCACAGCTTGTCTTCGTGCAATGGCCACTTCACTCTGTTTTTAGTGAGATGGAATTTGGAAATAAGACTTTGTTTTTCTTTCTGTTGGAGAAATAGTTCTTCGGTTTATTTTTTTAAGCTTTTAGCCAAAGTGTATGTGGTATACCTGTATTCCTTCATACTTGCTGCTCTTAGTTGTTCTTAGACCACTGGAGAATCAAGTATGACTTCAGGCTTTCTCTTTATTGCATTCTTTCAACACCTCAGAATATTGAGAAGAACTTACTTCCTTTACATTTCAGTGCCCAGAGCTGCTTTCTAATTGTCATTGTATACCATATCCAAAACCTGATAATCATGCAATATTATTTGTTTTAATAGTCCCCATTATTAACCAGTTTAACTCTGTTTTTGTCTTTTCACAGCTCTGCTGTCAGCTACAGCTGTCAATTATCTGCTGTCTCTAGTAGCTATTGTCTTGTTTTATGTTTATTACACTCATCCAGAAGGTTGTTCTGAAAACAAGACATTCATCAGTGTTAACATGCTGCTGTGTATTGGTGCTTCTGTAATGTCAATTCTGCCAAAGATTCAGGTATAGTTTCAATTGTTACCTTTTGGGTTTTTTTTTTGTGTTACCAGACCCAGAAACCTATAATGTAATCGTACCTGAGACTTGTTTGCCTAACTTTGCTGTTTCGTGACTACTTTGTATAGGAATCTCAGCCAAGATCTGGTTTGCTGCAGTCTTCTGTCATCACAATTTATACAATGTATTTGACTTGGTCAGCAATGACCAATGAACCAGGTAGGTGTAGTAACACTCTGTGGCTTTTTGGGTAACTAGTTCAGCACTAACTTGTATCTTCACCTTTTTGCAAGGCAGCGTTAGAACGGGGTACTATAATGCATGCAAGTTAGAGGCAGGACTCACTTGTTCATGCTCTCTTCCCTCCCCCCCCCAAACTATCTGTAATAATACCAGAGAAATAGTTCTTCCTAAGATAATGTGGTTTTATGTTTATCATATGGAAGAATTTCTACCTATTATTTACAGGACTGTAGTATTCTAAAGCTTAGATATTGCATATTATCACCATTCTTCCCAGGTGTCTGGAATGTTCATCTCCCTACCAGGTTTAACATTTCTTATCTAGTGACTGAGATGCTATTGATAATATTTTTCCGAACTGAGGATTTAAAAAAAAAAAAAAAAAAAAAAATTAATTTTATTTAATTTATATTTAATTATTTATAAATTTGTGTCTGAAAACAGCTGATCATCTATAAAACAAACAAATTCAGAAATTCTGGTGATTAAAAGAAACAGCCAAATATTGATTTTGGTGGTTTTAATTAGGTCTCTGGCCCTTTTAATTATGGACAATCTTCTGTGCTTCTGTGCAGCAGCACACATGAATCATATCTGATTCCTTCAGTAATTATGGGGAAATAGATTGTCTGCTACTTACAGCTTTTTCATCTGTTAACTGTGGATGCTGGCGGTTGGGAAGTGTTGTTAATATGAAACTGAGTTTATAGCATTCTTTTCCAGCTCTGAGCTGACTCTGGTTACACCATCTATAGAGTATATGTTTGTCAAATTACTTTTCTAGTGGTAAAATTCCTAAAGCTTAATATGCAGAGCACTTTTGTTGTATCTAGTTATAGGAGATGAAACAGTAAGGCAGTGGATGCATATCTTAAGTTTAAAATCTTTTTATCTGCTTAAAGAGATGGATTTTTATGCGACATAGTGTCATTTGCTTGCTTTAGAGGCTCAGTAGGCTAAAATTAGATTCAGAGCTTTTTTTACTTCAAGGCAGTCACAGTCACAAAGTTTCTTTCTATTACCATGCATTCAGTGTGGATATGTACTATTAAATATTTGTTCTGTTCTTGTTTTATGTAAGTTCTACTGCAATTTCCCCCACAGATAGGCGCTGCAACCCAAGTTTGCTGAGCATCATTGGTTACAACAGCACCACCATTCCAACCCAAGGTCAGGTAGTTCAGTGGTGGGATGCACAAGGAATTGTAGGACTGGTTTTGTTTTTGCTGTGTGTTCTTTATTCAAGGTAAGATTCCTTTAAAAAAAAAAAATCCTGTTAATTTCTATTATTTCTAATTGTCAGATACTGGATTGTGTTTATTTGGGTAACTTCTGTGTCCTTTCCTGTCAAATACAGCATCCGAACATCCAACAACAGCCAAGTGAACAAGCTGATGCTGACCAGTGATGAATCAACACTGATAGAGGATGGAATGCCCAGGAGTGACGGCTCCCTTGATGATGGAGACGATGTTCACCGAGCCATAGATAACGAGAGAGATGGAGTTACTTACAGTTACTCCTTCTTTCATTTTATGCTTTTCCTGGCATCGCTGTATATCATGATGACGCTTACCAATTGGTACAGGTATTTATGTTTGATTATGTGATACTGCACGCATAATGAACATCCAAGATGCTGTCTTTTGCTG
The DNA here is from genome assembly GCF_003259725.1 of Athene cunicularia. Taxonomy (NCBI): domain Eukaryota; kingdom Metazoa; phylum Chordata; class Aves; order Strigiformes; family Strigidae; genus Athene; species Athene cunicularia. The sequence continues at coordinate 56,437,824 of NW_020799097.1, read as the reverse complement.
GACAAGGAGGCATAAGTTGTATGCTGAGGAATGTAGGTCTTGAATGGGACTTCTCAAGGGAAGTATATTGTTTGAGCTATGTTAAATTAATTGTATTTGGAAATTGGAGTAGCCAACCTTGTTCACAACTGCCTATCATATTTTCAAAGATAATTCTAAGGTAATTCTCATGATTCACTGCTGAAATATGCCCTGCTGAAGTGAACAGGATAGAGTCTTAAGTTCTGTAACATCTAAATATAAAGGGAGATGGGACATGTTACATCAGCAGGCTGAGGGAGGTGATCCTTTCCAACTACTCAGCACTGGTGGCACCACACCTGGAGTGCTGGGTCCAGTCCTGGGCTCCACAGTGTGAGAGGCATGGACATACTGGAGAGAGTTCAGCAAAGGGCACAGAGATGGTGAAGGGACTGGAACATCTGTTATATGAGGAGACGTTTAGAGAGCTGGGACTGCTCAGCCTGGGGAAGAGAAGGCTCAGGGGATCTCATCAGTGTATATAAATAAATACCTGAAGGGAGGGTGTGAAGAGGACAGAGCTGGGCTATTTTCAGGATAGCCCAGTGACGGGACCAGAGGCGATGGGCACACACTGAAATATGGGCTGTTCCCTCTGAACGTCAAGAAGCATATTTGGATTGAAAGGGCAATCACATGCTGACCCAGGTTGCCTAGGGAGGTTGTGAGTCTCCATCCTTGGAGATACTCAGAAGCCATATGGGCATAGTCCTTGTTATCTGGCTCTAGGTGTGTGCCTGCTTGGGCAGGGGGGGTGGATCAGGTGGCCTTCAGACGTCCCTTCCAACCTTGGCCACTTTGTGATGGGTTCTGGTGGAAAGAAATCAGGTTGTCTGCTCCCTGAAAAAACCCTCACAATAAAATAGTGCTCCTATATGTGAATTTTTATTATGTTAATGGCTTGAGCGGATGTTCTTCAAATTTGAAAACGTAAATTATGATCTCTAATAATTTGTTAAAGGACAGTTTGTATCAAAACAGCAACATTAGAAAGGTGTTTCCTTCAAAAGTAACTTAATAGATAGTACTGCTGTAGATGTGATTTGTGGCCCAGCTTGGGTCAATGTGACATCAAGATTATTAGTTCTTCTAGGTGTTGTCTTTTGGCAAGGTAAACCACATTATTTGTATCTAGAAATGCTGTCCATTCCCTGCTTTTCCACAGATTTGCTTAGAGATGCCTCATAATTATGTCTGCTTCTTGACAGCTTCTCTTACTAAATATTTTTTGGTCTGCTGTTGCTTTCCACCTTCCAGTGACACCAGCTTACAAAATGGTATTCTTGTACAGATTGGTGTGAACAGCCTGGAAGAAGGGTAGATATGTCCTTCGAGGTGTGGAGCCAAAGTGAAAATGATTTACTGTAAAAACAGTGCTGACGAGTGGCTTACTACACAAGTATGTCATAATGAAACAAAAATAGCAAATTATCTTTTTTCTCTTTTCCTTCTTTCACAGTCCGGATTCTTCTTATGAGACAATGACCAGCAAATGGCCGTCTGTCTGGGTGAAGATATCTTCCAGCTGGATTGGCATTGTGCTGTACGTGTGGACTCTGGTTGCTCCACTGGTTCTTACAAACCGTGACTTTGACTAAGCTGTGCTGCTCTCTAGGGAGATAGTGCTAGCTTCACCGCATCTTTGAAACAAACAGTATTCCCGATAATAGTGCAGTTGTAAATACGTGTGTGTGCACGCGTGTGTGCGTGTGCTATCCATGTAGTATTCCCCGCTTTCTTCTGCATGATCACCTTGAATCATGTCTTTTGTCATTTCACTAAATGACTTTTTCTAGCTGAGCTCAGTGACAATTGCTATAATGATGGTTTTTATAGGATTACTCCTAGATTGAGTGCTTCGGGAGCATTAGATGTAAGATCAAGACCTTCTGGAAGCAGGGTTTTTTCCCCTCAATTGCATTAAATAGCTGTAGGAAAAGAAGTGCAAGTGTTAATTAGGGTAACAAAACAGTGTTAAGACCAGGCTTTGCAAGAGTAGGAGGAACTGCCTTTGATCGCTGTTGCCTTGACTCCAAATTAAGTCTTGGGTAAGCTCGAGCCTCAACTCTGCATGTTGGAGTTTACAGGACATCTTGCAGCATTTTGGTGCTAATGGCCTGACCTTTTCCCATACGGAGGGCAGCAGCACCGTTAGCCCAGATGTTAAATGGGGAAACTTGCACCTGAAGCTGCGGAGGAGCTGATGTCCTCCTGGGTGCTGTTGGGTGGATGTTGCAGACAGGACAGACACCCTGGGGAAAAACATCCTGGTATCAGATGCTCTGAAGCATGTTTTTAAGGCACTTGTTTACAATGTGTATCTATGTATTATTATTATTATTATTCTTTTTTTTTTTTAAAGTAGTTTAAATGAGATAGCTGTGCTGTAATTTATTGCTGGTTTGTGTGCCACTTTCTTGGCTAAGCTACAATCAGAGTGTTTGAGGAGCCAGGTGGTGAAAACTGTAAGCCCTTTAGAGGAATTTCTTGAGTATTGTGGTTAAAAAAAAGTGGAGGAAAAGGAGCACTGAAATTACAGTAACTGAAGGAGGCTTGCATTAACTGAGGCTTCAACAAGTGTTTCTTAATATATTTGGGGTTCTAAATCTTGAAATCTTTTAGTGTATTAAGTATTTTGCTTGTTGTCCAGTGCCAGAGAGGGACTTGAGCCTAAAAAGTCTAAATCTAGGCATGAGGCAAGACATTAATCTGTTTGATTAAAATACTGTATAGTTCCTGTGCAGTTATGAAATCTTATATGCTTTTGTGCTTGCTGCTTTGTCAGGGCAGTGTGTAAGCTGCAGTATTTATGTTAGTTGTTACAATTTGAGACTAGAGCAGCCTGACTGGGAGTGACCCTTGAGCCTTCAGCAGATGTGCTGACTTGTCACCGTGGTGTTTGTACTATACTGTTACTTCCTCTCGCTGATTGTACTCTTTTATTTCTGCACCTAAACACTGACATTTACTGCAGAAGTCTGACACATCAAACTTGAGATGGTAACGGAAGGATTAGTAAAGGCTTGTAATAATTTGGAATATGTTGTTACCTTATTAATAAATAAATTTGGATGAAGATGTCCAGTGACTTGATGTCTTGTATTGCTGCCACATGTGGCTAGTGTGGGGTTTTGTCTCCTCCTCAGATGCTTTACAGCACCATGTCAGTTTGAGAAGTGACAGCTGCCAGCTGTCTGCCAAGTACTCTGGTGTGGCAGTTCAGCAGTTCCTTGCTCTGGGGAATCACGAGTAACCTCATGTGGTTTCTTCTGGCTCTTCTTTCTGAAAACACAAACATGCTTCACCCAGGTAACTGCTGCAGTGACTGCTGTTGTGCATCCTATGAGAATGTTTGGTTAAGACACTTGAATGCCAGCTTTAATGCATCAGTGCCTGAGGCCTGGAACTGAATTAGGAAGATGTCTGTCCCCTGTGTCTGGATTCAGCTGCTTATGGGAGGGGCTAGACTACTACTTTTTTTTTATAAAAAAAAGGAAGCCTTAAATGCAGTGCCAGTTGTGGAAGGTGTTTTTCCTGTTGCATATATGAAGTTACTAAAACCCAGTTTATCCCTTCATTGGAGCATCTTCCACAGTGGAGCTTCTCAAAACTGTCTACAGCTTTGAGAGCAGAGAGGGAAGAAAACTTTTCAGTTACGGTTTAACGTACTGTTTATATTACATCAGGAGCCTGGGGTGAGATAATTGAAGTTAAAGGTGTCAACTGCATCTTGGCCAAGTGTTGCAGTGACCCCCCTGGCATTCAACTGTGTGCTACAACAACAGTTGAGTTCACATGAGTAAATGCAGGACTTTGGTAAAAGAACAATGAAAACACTGAGTAGGGGGTAGAGCTCTTCAGGGGAAGGAAAGCTACAGGGCTCTGCCACACTTTTTATTAAGAAAACATTGTGTTTTGCCTCAGCAGTACACAGTTTGCTGCATTAGCCACCCGTTTTGGAGGCTTATAGGTAAACTTTGAAGTTTGGAGATAAGATTAAACTCTTTTCCACCAACCATGCCTGGAAGCAGACCAACCTATCTCCTTGCACAGCTACTAGGGCATGAAAAAACACCAGCTGGCACACACAACAAGAGACAACTCTTAACAAGTGTCACACTTAAGTAACATTTATTTTCTCAGAGTAGATGGTCCAAGTTAAAAGCACTCATGCAGTTGAGGGGCCTGGTGGCTGTAAAGAACTTTTCCCCAGTTTGTGCTATGTGTGAGCACTTCCACTGAAGTGAAAGTAAGGCAGAACCAAGATTGAGCAAGGTACAGGCACTTTGTTCCCAGTTCAAGCAGGGAAAAAAAAAGCCTACATCAGGTCCTGGTCCCCCCCACCCCAAAAAAAGCCTCATGTTTGTTAAATAAAACATTGTAAAAAATAGAAAACCTAAGATACAGAAAGTCAGTGCTCCCTAACCGTACACTACTAGTTTACGTCATCATATGTAAGACCAGAAGTATAAGAAATCATAAAATCAAAGCTTACTGTTGACAAGTGTTCAGTTAGCTGGGCCCTTCAGCGATACATGTCATACCAAGTACCCGGCAGCAGGACAGTAACAGTCTGATGTGGTAGTGCCAGCTGTGCCTAACAGCCTGTCTAACCACATCCCTAAACAACTGCTTGGAAGAAGTAACACAGGAAAGGTATTTTAGATTCCACATTATCTGGTTACATAAAACAGTGATTTACAAAAGACTCATATACCAAACAATATTCTAAATAAATAGTTCCTCTTCATGACTATATACAGAGTCCCCAAGACATCAGTTATCCAAGAAGGGCATGTCTGCGTCCATGGGCGCCGGGGCAAGTTCACATAGATAGAAGAGCGTTGCTTCGCTGGCTTCTGCCTCCGTCAGCGGCTCCAGCCGCACCAGTTTGCTTTGGGTGGGCTCGGGATCTAGGCTGCTTTCCAGGAGCTCGTCCGCTTCCAGGGATTTGTCAACAGCCGAAGGAGTTTCAGCCGCCCAGCTCCCACTCTCCACAGCAGAGCCCGGGTTCCCATCGAGGAATGCAAGGAGTGGAAACGCTGTGTATTGTATGAGCTGCTTATCTAAGGGAAAAGAAATGCCCAAACTGTGATCAGTTCACAGGCCTTTCTACATGCAGAAGGAAAAAACAAAATCCAACCCCCAGAATTTATTTAAAGAATAATCAATAAAAACCAGTATAGATGTTTAAGTGAGTGATTAAAGAATTGTTATACTCATGCATAACATTTATTTGTTCAGATGCTCCTGCAAAAAGATCAGTATCTCTGCACCTGGTACAGTGCCAAAAACAAAAAGCAAATACAGTGAAGTATTTTGTTTTGGTTATTTGCTTATCAGCATGACACAAAACCAGGCAAAAAGCAAATAAGATGGTTTTCAGAACAATGCTTCTTCAGCAAAACACTGCAACTCACCTAATTTAGGCTTGGAAACTTGTGAAGCTGCAGGACCAGCATTATTCTTGGTGATTTCTATTCCCTTTGTCTCCACCTGGAAACAAAAGCAAAATCTTCAACACACACTTAGAGCCTTTTCCAATGTCACTAGAACACACAGCTGACCCAACTATTAAAAAAAATTAAGTTCTTCTTTCTGAAGGGATGCAGTGGTATCAGCTACCCACACACTAACAGACCCTGGCTGAGAAAGTGTGAAATGTAACACAGGCTGACTCAAGCAAGAACCAAAACTAATGCCCATAAATGAAGACAACAAATCCAAAGAGCTAGATCTTCACTCTGCTGCTTATTCTTGTGTTTATTTTCCCACCAGACAATACAGATGCAACCATTCTGACAAAGTATGTACCATGTTTGCAAGTGCTAAAATCTTAGGGGATACAAAAGTCAAGAGCCTGGTACAATATACAGATACTGGCCTCATGGTAGTGTGAGTTTTAAAGGACATTAATTAGTGTGCTTTTCCCTTTTCTGCATAAAACCTAACAAACAGGATGAATTCAGCTGCCACCTTCCTACTCTCATGGAAAGCCTTCAGAGCCAGAGCATGAAAAAAGTGCTATTATACCAGTAAAGGAAATAAAAGATGAATGATGTTTGCATCTCTCACTAGTGTGTACATTGAGCAATGGATTTAAAACTTACTTTGGCATTAGTGATATGATCTGTGGGATTCATCTGCACGGAGCTTGTAAAAAGCTGAGTAAGACAAAACACATCAAGTTTTAGGTATATCAATGTTGCTAGTAAGAATACAAGACCATCACATCTGCCTGTGTGAGAATAATCCCTATATTTAATGTTTTCACCCTCCATCAGGATTAGAGTTTATTTACAGGTAGTTATCACTTTTGCAAAGACAAACTAGCTTTGGAGCATAATGGTTTGGAATTCCATGAACCTCAGTCACAAAGGAAACAACTGCATTAACATCTAACTTAGACTAACACAGTTTACTGCAGTCTTTAAACATAGATCCCTGCTTTTGTTGCTGCATGGAGAAGCCTGTGTACAAAAAGGAAGAACACATCCTGATCAAATTTGCAAGTGACACCAAACTGGAAGGAGTCATAAGTATGTGGGAGAGCAGAGCTGCTGCTAAGAGGGATTTCAGCAAGGCAAAAAAGGAGCCAACAGGTCTGGTTCAACAGCTGGATGCACTTAGGATATGATAACCTCATGCACTGGCCCAGGTGAGGAACAGAGAGACAGGAAGCAGTTCCTCGGAGGGTCATGATAGGCAACACCCTCCCATGAGCCAGCAGCAGAGCTCTGCTCCAGGGCAGCACACTCTGGGACAGGCAGAGCACAGCCAGGAGGTCAGTGGGAACAGTAATTTCTCTCTGCACAGCACCTGAGGCCACGTGGGGAAGAGCGTCCAGTTTTAGGCCTCCCAGTATGAGGGTGTCCAGAGGGCCACAGGTGTTTGGGGACTTAGGCCATGAGAGGCTGAGGGAGCCTGGCTGATCTTGTCTGCAGAAGGCAGACAACAGGGGATAACTGCACTCTTCCACTGCTTCTGAAGAGGTGGTTACGGAGGAGACAAACTCCAGAGGTGGACAAATGACAAGAGACAAGAACTACAAGGTGCAGCAGGCGACATTGTGACTGACTGAAGTAAATTCTTCAGAAAGAGTCAAGCACTGGAACAGGCACCTGAGAGGCTGCAGAATCTCCCATCTTCAGAGATTTCAGAATTTGAGTCAACGAAGTCCTGAGCAACATGATCTAAATTTCAAGTTGGCCCTCCCTTGAGCAAGGGGGCTGGACTAGATGATAAGCACAGATCCCTTCCAACCCAGACCATTCCACTTAACAAACATCTGAAGAGAAACTGGGAACATACACATACTCCTAAAAAATAACCTGAAATGTTAGAAAAGCTTTTAAAATAAATGCCAAGAGTGAGCCTTTTTAACCCATTGAGAAGACCACAGATGATGTACTGGGCTATTTCAAAGCAACAGTATTAATCTAATTGGTGTTTTGAGTTTACATAGCAACAAATGTAAGCATTATCTCATTAAGAAAGCTATTCTTCAGTCAAAAACTTAAGCATTTGCTTGAGCAGTGGCATAGCACCAAGAATTATACCAGTGCCCCAGAAACTGGTGCTCCTCAAGGGACAGTGCTGGGATTGGTACTGTTTAACATCTTTGTCAGCAACATGGACGGTGGATTGAGTGCACCTTCAGTAAGTCTGCCGATGACACCAAGCTGTGTGGTGCGGTCGACATGCTGGAGGGAAGGGAGATGCCATCCAGAGGGACCTGGACAGGCTGGAGATGTGGGCCTGTGCAAACCTCATGAAGGTCAACAAGTCCAAGTGCAGGGTCCTGCACATGGGTGGAGGTAATCCCAAACACAAATACAGGCTGGGCAGTGAGTGAATTGAGAGCAGCCCTGGGGAGAAGGACTTGGTGGTATTAGTGGATGGAAAACTGACTGTAAGCCAGCAATGTGTGCGTGCAGCTCAGAAAGCCAACTGTGTCCTGGGCTGTATCCAGACAAGTGTGGCCAGCAGATCAAGGGAGGTGATTCTCCCCATCTCTGCTCTGCTGAGACCTCACCTGGAATCCTGTGTCCAGTTCCAGGGCCCCCAACACAAGAAGGACATGGACCTGCTTGAGCAGGTCCAGAAGAGGCCACAAAGATGATCAGGGGGCTGGAGCACCTCCCTTATGAGGACAGGCTGAGAGAGCTGGGGGTGTTCAGCCTGGAGAAGGCTCCGGGGGAGACCTTACAGCAGCCTTCCAGTACCTAAAGAGGGCCCACAGGAAAGATGGAGAGGGGACTCTCTATCAATGGGTGTAGTGATAGGATGAGGGATAACAGTTTTAAACTGCAAGAGGGTAGATTCAGATTAGATGTAAGGAAGAAATTATTTTCTGTGAGGGTGATGAGACACTGGAATAGGTTGCCCAGATAAGTTGTGGCTGTCCCTCCATGGACATGCTCAAGGCCAGGTTGCACGGGGCTTTGAGCAGCCTGGTCTAGTGGAAGGTGTCCCTGCCCATGGCAGGGGGGTTGGAACTGATGATCTTTAAGGTCCCTTCCAACCCAAACCATTCTGTGATTCTATGATATACATATTTGCAAAGATTTATAACTTTCCCTTTTTAAAGGAAAGAAACAAAAATCTGTTGTGTTTTAAATCTATTTTAAAGGGTAACAAGCCATACAAATATTTTGTGTAGTGTATTACCAAAATACTTAAAATAAACAGTGAAAATTACATCAACGAGGAGATCTGGATCTATGCTGAACTGTCGTCCTGATAACATAGCTTGGAAGTCCTCTAAACTGCAGTCGATACTGTCAAGATAATCCAGAAGTTCAACTCTAGAGAGACAAACAGTATTTTACTGCTGTATACTTGAACAAAAGGATTAGAAATCCACAATAAATCTTTACACAGATGTACTACATGCATTTAAAAATCTTCACCAGAACTAGAACGAGCTGTTTTTCATTAGAAACAACCTCTGTAAAAAAAAAAAAACTTTTAGCATCTTTAGAGGAGACTAAGTAAAGTAAAGCAGACAGGTGCTCCAAAATAGGTATTACATCAACATAACACTATGACATGACATCAGTAGAGATGCAGTTCTTGCATCCAGGTAGCCCTAATGCGTCCCATCTGCCTGCAAGAGCTACACAGGGAAATCCTGACAGTTTAAACAACGATACCCACAACATTATGCTGTCAGGTTATACACCCCAACTCACTCGCTTCATGAAGAAAATAAGAGGTCCTGTCTTAAAATACTTAAAAGGTGACCTGTACATTCAGAATTCTCAATAGACCCTACTATTTAGTTCTTTTTAGTTCAAACAATCAGTTCTAATACTTGAAAAAACAAAAGACCAGGCTACTCACTTTCCAAGAAGATTTATATTCTGTGAAATTACTCCATTTTCATTGAGTATGGAATCCATCATTGAGACCGGATCTTCTGCAGTTAAAGTTGACTGGTTATTCAGCTGTACAGCACTTGACATGAGTGGGTTTGTACTGTCACTGACGGGGCTGAGGGGATCATGAGGTGGGACAGCAACTGATTCCGTGCTTTTATCCCCTTGAATTACGGGGGCATATTCCTCTTCATTATCATCTTCCACAATTACAATATCAGGAGAATGACTACAGCTGTAATATGAGACAAATGAATTAAAGCATTTCATACACTTACTTAAATTGATACTATTCCACAGATTTAGTTACTTCTTATTTTAGTTAAGCTACTACAAAGACATAAAGTTTCCTACTGCTTTTTAATATGAAACACAGCAAGATACTATTTTCCATTGATATGGTGCTGTAACAATCAATACAGTTAATTGTAGCTCAGCTAACAGACACTGTTGTGCTAGACCACAATAACTACTAAAAAGATACCAGAACACTGATATTTTTTGCATTAGAACAGCTATAAGCTTGCATATAAATGTAAAGTATGTACCAAGTGGACCAAAGCATATGAGGCCAGCAAACCTGATAGACAATACATATTTCGCATCTTTCCTGTTGAACAGAATCAACTCTGGAACATGCATAACAAAGAATCTCAGTCAACAGTATTGTATTTAATTAGCCTTGTTATGTATACCAGGAAAGCAATCTAAAAACCAAGAAAGAGTCTCAAATAATTTGCCTTCCTCCCTGTTCTGGTTTTCTTAACCCTTATATAGGGCAGTCGTGCTGTTTCTCTATCATAGCCTTATCTTCAGGAAGCTTTTCTATCAGGGAACGTATTTCCAGACATCAGCTGAACAAGAACAGTTCAAGTACCAAGCTAGAAATATCTTAAGTTTTATTCCTTGAGGCATAATACAGGCCCTATCAATACAGTGCAACTCAGGAATAGAGCTGCATCGCAATCCCTGGACCAAGTTTCAACTGATCACAGCTGAAGGATTAATTACTTTTATAGTGCTAAGTACAGACAGGAAGGAACACAGTCACAAAACACTTGGGACTGAAAAAAACTCCTGAAATTAACTGGCTTGATAAAATTCAAAGACCACACCAACACTTGACAAACAGCACATGCAAATCATTCTCTGTAAAAATCTGTAAAAGCAAGGGAAGTCATTCCTGTCTGTATTCATAACCAAAAGTAAGATGACATCACTTACTCTGTCTTTGGACAAGTAATATATTTAACAGGAGTGCAATAACACAGATTGCTTCCCACTACTTTCTATCCTCAGCATATTAAAACTCCAACAGCCAATTAACTATTTTGGAGGTCAATAAATTGGAACCTAATGTGAATTCACAGATGAAAGCTCCTATATGTGAAGTACTGAATAATTCTCATCACTTCATTAAAAAAATAATTATCTAAGACATCTGAATTATTGCATACACTGGAAGCCAATTATCTACATAGACTTCTAGAGACTTCTTACTTGGAAGAATCTGAAGTGATATCTTCATTTGCTTCTGGTGTAATGGGAAGATTTTCTTCATCACCCATGGGATTTTCTTCATCACCCACATGTCCAGTGACATCATAAATAATGATGTCATCTGAAATCTGTTCCCTTTGTTTTAAGCCCTCATTTCTGTTGAGAGGTACCTGAGAATTATTTTTAAAAGAGACAGGGGACAGAGGGACAATAAGCTTCACCATTCTGACAATTATCACTGTATTCTACAATGCTTCGATTCTGAAGAGGTGTAAGAGCTTTCCTACACCTCAGAGATTACAAGTTGATTGTAAAGATCTACATTTAAGAGAAAAAAACATACAAATAAATGAACAAGCTGGAGAATACTGGCTACAGAAAAAAAAAAAAAGTCTGGCAAATACTACAGGCATAGAAATAAAAATATACTAGCACTGTCAGCAAAAGCAACAAAAAAGCTGCGACAACAGGACTACACAAGAACTAAAAATATTAAAACAACGACTGCCCTTTAAATAGCACTTTGTTATAAAGCTATTAATTCTAGTACCATGCTACAGCACTCATTCTAATGATTTCCCCACCAACCATTATTCGGACAGAAGAAAATAACTTTCAGTGTCATGACACGTTCAAATGGCACAGGAACTTGACATGATTTTGCTGGCTTGGATACTGCCTTGCAGAGCAACTTGCTGGATCCTTGACCCTGTGTAGGGCCAGGGGCACCTAACTCCCAGAGATAACACAACACACATATGCTATTTCTAACAGCACGGCTATTCAAGGCAAACTGTTTTCAGTGGGATCACAAGCTGTATTTAATACACAGTTATACATGCTTATATTGATAAGTTAATGATGATTATCAACACACTTGTCTTCTGAAGGAAACACAACATGGCATGTCACTTCTGAAAGTTGATAGTTCTCAGTACATCACTGTTTTATTCCTCATAAGACAAGCTACTTGATCTGTCTGCCCCGCTCCTGTCCTTCCTTCATCATAACACAGAGTATGCACAAAAGAAAACTTACATGGTGGTTACTTTCAGCTGGTTCTTTCACAATATGTTGAAATACATTTGACTTGGTAGGCCCATTCGTGTTCAGAAGTAGAGGCCTGAATCAGAAGAGTAAAGGAAGAATGTCATCTTAAAACTAGTTCTTTGGTTTTAGTTGATGAAACATGACAGTATATTGACAAGACAGCAAGTTTTCAAGACCATATTTACCTCTTGCGTTTTAGGCTCACTAGTTGGTTATTCTGCACCAAGGTAACAATAAATTGTACAATCTGTAAGGAAAAGAACACTATTGTTAGTTGCTTTACTCTGTAATGGTTTCAAGAGTACCAACATATCTTACAGCAGAAGACTTCAAGAATAAAATCTATACATGAGCAGCAGAACACTTATTTTGTGTAGTTACTTTCATATAGAACTGTTCAGAAAAGTTAAAAATCGTGGTAGAATAGAAAACACCACTTGTTGACATTTAAAAAGAATAGTTATTCAGCTGTTTGAGAAAGGCTTTTCATGCAGCAGCAAGAGCAGACTTTTACAACACTACATCCTACAGCACACAGAAAAACATCAGTAACTCAAACTATTAGAAGGATTCTAATAAGCAACGACAGAAGGCACACAGGGATGTTGACTGTATATGTAAACCTGTATCTGTAAATACTGGTTCTGGTAAAAGGAGTTTTTGACAGATTCAGAAAAAAGTTCTATGTACACATAACAGTATTCATCAACTGCCTTTCTTTTTGAAATGTTAAGATTTTCTTCCCTTACATCTTAAATTTAAGGATTAAATGTATACATCTGGCTTGAACAAACTGAAAAAAAAATAAAATCAGTAACAGTCTCTGCCACAAGGCTGTTTTCAGTGATGCTATGTCTGATACGTAAAAAAAAAATATCTGTAAAATCTTTCATTTACATCAGTTTTGGTGGATAATAAATCTAACTGTTAAACTAAACTAATATATTATCAGTATAGAATATAAGCCATCCAATTCCTGAAGTAATAAAAAGACCATTTTAAGGGTACTTTAATGAATGATGTGATACTCTTGAACCTCTTACTTGAAAACGTTTACAAGAGTTTGGCCTTAACTTCTGCTTATGCCATGAAATATACTGAACGTTTGTTTCACAAAGATTTGTTCACTATACACCACCCTGTTTTTGTTTTTTTTTTTTCTATTAAAGAGACATTTCACACTACAAAACAAAACAGAGGGCAAGGCAAGATAACATGTGGCACAGTATTCCTAGTTCAGCGGCACTCACTCATTCATCCACATATGACCTGAATGAAGCTTTACCTTCCGAATAACTTGCTGTTGTTGCAAGTGTTTGGCTCTCAGTTCTGCCACTTCCCTCCAAAGGGATTCATTCTCTCTGAAAACAATGATTTAGAAGTCAAACTAAAACTATGTTTTAAAATATTTACATTATTATTTTTTTGTTAAAGATTAGCTGGCTTCATTAAAGCTCTCTGAAATGCGCTTTTAGATCGGGGGGTGGTGGTGGTGTCACACAGTGAGCAGCCTTAGCAAATAATTACAAAATGGAGACCCAAACACAACAAATAGCCCACAGAGAATTTCCAGCCCCTTTCAACAAAAAAAATTTACCAGATTTGGCAATAATTATTACACACACATCCAGCATTTAAAAATTAACTATTTTGTTTCCTTTCCCAAAACAAAGTTATCTTTTCCACTTCTTTGTAGTAATTAAATCCTAAGGAATTAAATAAACAAAAACAAGCAAATAAAAAAAATCAAGCATCCAACTGGTTCAAAAGAGTTCTTCATCTATTTCAAGCCTGTTTGTCTTCCTTCACTCACATCTTGCTAGACACAAGCCACCTGTCAGCAACAGAAGATCCACCTTGAAAGCATCTTCATAGAACAAGCTCTCAAATTGACACATGCAGCTGTAGGTCATCCTAACAGTTGCTTCTACTAGCTCCAGTAAATGGACACGTTAGCTGCTAAAAAATAACAGGAGCACAGCAGAGACAGCTGTTTTCATGAAACACTGCCATTTTACAAACCTTGGTTGTTCCAGTACTCACGGGAGTCCAGTTATGGAGACAGCATAAGAACTGCTGTAAAGTGTACCTTGCTATTTTATCCATGATCCTCGCTGCTTCCAACAGCATAAAGCATATTAAGGAGGTAGATAATGACTACTGAAAGCTTCAACTAATAAGGAAAGACAACATACAGCCCTTCTCTCTTTTGCAGTGTAGTTTTCAACACAGCCAAAAAAGGAGAACCACCTTATTACTCACTCCTCAAACTGACCTATGTCCAAGGTACAATTTCAGACCACAGTTCCATGACAAATTTAACAACTAAGGTCAGGGATTCTGAAGTTCCTCTATTTCCTCACTACCTTTATTAACATGCTTTGTAGGACTAGGTCTTCTGATTTAGCTACAGTTTCTACTTCAGTAAGTTTAAACTCATGGGTCAACAATATGGATGCCAAAGATGAACGGAACCATTCTATCTTTTCACCTCCACAATTCGCAGGTCATTAGCAACTGGAAGTCATTTCAGTCAAAGTCAGCCCTGCTCTGGGCAGGGGTTTGGACCTGACAGCCTTCTGAGGTTTCTTCCACCCTAAATTCGTCCATGATTTGGAAAGGATGAATATGAACATTGTTACTCTAGACTGATCAGATTCTAATAAAGGCTTTTCCTAGACAAAGTAAGTTTGTGGCCTAATATTCTACCACTCAAACAATTAGGACTGAAAACTAGAAATGACAGCGTTTACTTCTTAAAACTTGAACTAATCAGTGACCTCTGGCACAGAGGTACACAATCATTTATGTTCTTAATGCACGTTAAGGAGTCCTGAGACATAGTTACTGTTGAGGTGCTGTGACTTACAGTACATGAGTTTGTGTTCATATATCATATCCTGTATCTACATAGTCTAAAGGGTTGAGCAATTCATGACACACATCTCCTCTCACTGTTAAAACAAACTGCAATTACTAAATAGGTAATAAAGTAATTCTAAAAATACTCTATTTATATTTGGATTTTATATTCTGCACCTCTGCCACTGAGGTAACTAATGAATTTCCAAAGTAGATTTCTAAACACATTTTCATAGGTATTAACTCTCATTGAGCTGTTATTAAATGTGTTATTTAACTACCCACTACTAGACCGTTCTTCAAACACCAACATTCCCTATTACTTTTAGCCATATCAGAATATTCAATTTTTAATGCAATTCTTATACTGAAATTTATTTTCCTAAAGCAGTAAGAAATCAAGAAACACCTAAAATTAAGTCTTTGTCTGCTATGTATTATCATAGAATGGTTCAGGTTGGAAGGGACCTTAAAGATCCCCTAGTTCCAACTCCCCTCCTATGTAATGAGCAGAACTACCCAAGTTTAGGGATCAGCTGCTGATGGAGCAACTTACCTCTTCAAAGCAGACAATCGAGATTCAATAGTCTCTTGTTTAATTTGCACCTTTTGAGCACTACTAATTATTTTGGAGATATCTTCCTGACGTATCTTGTTTTCTTCAGGTCTCGAAGAAGAAACCTTTAAAAGATTAGAATCCAGAAACAACACCTTTTTTCACTAATTGTTAACTATTATTTTCTTTCGGTGATCAAGTATATTTTCTTCTAGCATTCATAAACTGCATCTAAGTTAATAATAAACCAAGCATCAAATAAAACAAATACAGAAACACACTGAAATTTATTCTTACAGCTGTCACCACATTAGCTTTAGTTGTTACATTTGTGTACATCTGGATTCTTCAGGCATTCTCTTAAGTGCTCTACTTCCTAACTGCTTCACAGTAACCCAATGTTAGTAAGTATATCCCTCTCTCCACAGTTTAACTTGCTGTATTTCTGTTCGGTATATATATTCACCTGACTCACAGTTAACAGCAGAGCATATTCTAGAACCACATATAGCAGCATAACAAACCTGTTTATAGGTTCGCCCCCGTTCTCTTTGGTGAAAAGTTTAATGCTTACAGCTTGTTCTGAAACAAGCTACGTAAACAAGCAGATTGCTGCATTACTGATGGTAAAGTCAAAGCATGCTCTGCACTTCTAATACCCATTTGCAAAATGTCATATTTGCATAACTTGCTCATTTTTACCACCGGTGAAACTTACTATAATGACAGCAAAGCAGGTTAAATAAAGGAGACTTAGTCAAATCCCCCAAAATATCTTAAAACAAGTCAAGATATATATGACAGCAGCACAGTTTGCTTCCCCAAACTTATCTGCACTCCCAATCCTAAAGTTAAAGTTGACATGAACTTTGCTGTTCATTCACACGTACTTGCACAGGTTTTCCACATATTGAGTTTTCACTAACCTTCCTTTTAATGTGGTCCAACAAGTCTTCCCGGCCCTGCTTAAAATATGGGTGCTGAAACTCTACTGGACCATCTCGCTCCTGTTTGACAATCCCAGAATCAACATGGACAACTTTACGGAAGCCATCTGTAAAAAAAGAAAAAAAAACCCCAAACCTCTCAAAACTTGTATTAAGAAATTCAAACTATGCTGTTCCAACTATTATCAGTTTTGAGGATGAGACAGTACCCTAGTTGCAGAGAACAGAGGCCACTGTTCGAAGGCCACTGTCTATCACTGAACACCTACAAGATCTAGAACTATGCTAGAAAGCAAAAACCCGAGAACTTACACATGTTTAACTGTCTGACAAAGCTTGCCATGTTGTTGTGCTTGAAGTACTTGGGAAGAATCTCTTTTGCAAATCTCTGTTCATCCAACACCAAGAAACTCTGGCCATTCTAAAATAAGAGAGACACATTAGGCTACTTAAAGACTGTTGTAGAAAACACGCTGGGCTTTTATAATTAATCATCAGATAGGAATGTTTCCTTTGTGCATGCAGTATGTAACTGATCTGCTTGGCTACAGTTTTCCACAACAGAAAGTGTACAAACCCTGCAGTTGCAAAGCAACAGTGATATCAGTATACTTCCTCGTTATCCATATCTGAAGGGGAACAACTCTATTGTCATTCACTGCTTCCTCAAGAAATGAACTGTTCACCAACAATTATCACAGTTTCACTACAGGACAATACTATCAATTTTGTAAGTAGCTTCAAAGTCTTGGGAAGGAATCTAACAAAGAGACTGTGCACGGAAAAAAACACCACCAACCAGCTGAAAGTCCCTTCTGCTTTCCAGTATAAAAACCCAGTTAGCTTGATAGAACTTGCAGAGCAGATGGAGCTGTCAAAGAGCTGAGGGTGTCCACTAGGTTTTGGAGTTACCCAAAAGGTAACCAACCTCCCAAGGCACTGTTCCCCTCCTCCTGGGGTGCAAATTGTGAGGGAGGACTGATTTTCTTATTTCATCCACAACCTTTGACTGAAGTAGAAGGCTAAGATCTCTGTTCTTCAATGACTGTGCTCCATTAACTAAAGGACAAGTAACTGGCAAAACCCCAATTAAGTTACTTCAAAATGGTTTAGGTTTTGTCTGTACATCCAAAGTACTCTCACCCAGTATTTAATGAGAAGCCTAGCACCTTGAACAAATGTCAACAGTAATGCTGCATCTTCTTACAAGCCCTTTACTTCAGCAAGTCACATTTATTTCTTACCCCCAAATGACAGCAGTTCTATGATTCCAAGAAGCTTGAAGAACCATGAGACCCTGCCAAAGAGCTTGTTTCTGACAAACCAGCAAGGATCATCAGAAACAGGATTTATAAATGGCTCACCGTAAGATTGAGTTAGAATCTTAAGACTGAGGAGGGTAGGAAGATGAAAACTTCCCACTAATGCCTACCCACCTCCTGCTGAGAATCAAGTCAGCAGAAGGGAAAGAAAAGGCAAAGGAAGGGGCAGGAGCAGGCCATTTTAGCCAATGCATTAATGAAACTCACCAGCTGAAGGGACTCAAGCAAGCTGCATTACCGGTGATGCCAACAGACAGCTTTTATGCAGCACCTCACTTCCTTGACACTTTGACATTGCTCAGGCCTAGCACAGAAAAATCTGGGAAACACATCTACTTGTTCCTGTTGCCCTGACAGTTGCTTACAGCAAAGCTGTACAGACGTTAAGGCCTGACTTGATCTCACTGAAGCATTACTACGTATCTAAATACTGTTTTCAAATCCTAGCGTTACTGACTGCAGCACACAGCAATCTTTCAAGTACTTCATTTGTTTCTCCTTGTACGTGTTTTCACAGACAACACATACCACCCATGGCTTCACTATGTATGCAGAGAGAGAAAATATGGCTGTTCAGTTTCAGATAATGATCATGCTTACAGTGTAAGGATATCGCAAAACAGAACTTGAAGTTCTTCTTCGAATGGTTTGGGTTGGAAAGGATCTTAAAGATCACCTAGTTCCAACACCCTGCCAGGGGCAGGGACACCTTCCACTAGCCCAGGCTGCTCAAAGCCCCATCCAACCTGGCCTTGAACACTTCCAGGGAGAAGGCAGCCACAGCTTCTCTGGGAAACCTGTTCCAGTGTCTCACCACCCTCACAGAAAAGAATTTCTTCCTTGCATCTAATCTGAATCTACCCTTTTACAGTTTAAAACCATTAACCCTCATCCTATCCCTACACTCCCCGATTGAGTCCCTCCCCCTTTCCTGTAGCCCCCTTTAAGTACTGGAAGGCCACTATAAGGTCTCCCTGGAGCCTTCTCTTCTCCAGGCTGAACAGCCCCATCCCTCTCAGCCTGTCCTCATAAGGGAGGTGCTCCAGCACAAATACGGATTTGTACATGAAGAAAGTGAAATATTATAGTAACTGTACTCTTCCTCTCCTATACTCCATATTATTGACATAGCATGTTTTTAATAGGTGTCATCACTTGTGTACCAAATGATCCCAAAATACCTTCCCTCACACAAGAAGTGCTGCATGCTAGTAGCATCAACTGTGATTAGTGGACCTTCCTTCCACAGTCTTACAGAATCTCAAACAATTAAGTCTTTATTTTTAATTAAGAAAATAATACAAGAATACCTAATAGCCTTGGTGTGATTACTTGAGATAAGCATAAGCAATTAATTTCAAAAGTCTCCATTAAAGGTGTAAGGTGGCACTTCTTAAGCTAAAGAACACCTGAATCTTCCTATAGCCATTAGCAACCCTTTTCCAGAAAAACATTTTTAAAATAGAAGGAAAAGCTGCTGTAATCTACCTGCTTCCTTCTTCAGGAAGTTTTAGCTGAAGTTTCTGTTAATTCATTATCAGTAAAACGTTTAAGGAGACAGTTGATCATTGCTTGAGCATTTAAAACTCAGCTGAGAGCTGCCATCTCAACCGCACTTGAAGATGTTGATACAGTTTGGGAACAGGAATTTAAAAATATACATTTTTAAAACATCTAAAAGAGAAAAATTATTATTAATAAAAAACGCTTAGCATTTATCACAAGAGTTAAGGATGCTCACTGCAGCAAATTTACCAGCCCTTCGTTACACTGTAAGAAGGTGGTTACCTCCTACCTTCCAATACCTCAAAATACTTCTAAACTTTGTGCTTTGAAAATGCTTCTTCATTATTGACTACAACAGCCTCCATTTGAACATACATGATTCAAAAGGAAAGGACATCCAACCCAGGTTGTGTTTTTTTTTTTTAAAAAAAAAAACAAAGTGGATGTATATCCACATGGCCCCTCTATACCTTTAACCTGCAGTTCCGAGGAAAGGGACTTCAGTTACTGGAATAAACAGAAGCAGATCAACGCTCACGTGTGTCCCCGTCGCCGTCCGTCCCCATCCCCCTCGCTACTGACGGGTACCGAGTTTGACCTTCTCCAGAGAGGTGCCCCTGATCCATCCCCGCCACACATCGGAGATGGGGAGGGGGGATGGGTGGGCAGGTGATGCCTGTTCCAGCAGGAGGACACCAGACCCGGTGAGCCGCTACCCGAGGCAGCAGCTGCC
>NW_020799097.1:56389319-56417897 GCF_003259725.1 Athene cunicularia | reverse complement strand
GTTCCCGCTCGGGCGTCGGTCCGGTGGGAAGCGGCCGGTGAGCGGCCGGGCGGGGGGCGGTGGGGGCTGAGGTCCCGTCTGCAGCCTCTAGGGCGGGTCTTTCCCCCGTCTTGGCGGAGGTCACGCAGGACAGAGCAGTCAACCGTAACTGCAGGTAATGGGCACTCCCCCCCGTCGAGCTTGTTGCTTAGGGCGCGCAGAGGTCTGCAGCGGCAATAACGGCATCTGCTAAGGTGTCCATCAGTCCCCAGTACTACACCCATGACAGGATTAACGCTTCTTATAGCAGCTGTATAACATGTTAAAGTATCACTTCCA
Organism: Athene cunicularia; assembly: GCF_003259725.1. Lineage (NCBI taxonomy): Eukaryota > Metazoa > Chordata > Aves > Strigiformes > Strigidae > Athene > Athene cunicularia. The sequence continues at coordinate 56,417,579 of NW_020799097.1, read as the reverse complement.
TAGGGCATCCCTCAGTTGAAGAAAGAAAGGCTACGTGCACCCTTCCCCTCAGGAAATATCCAACATATAGCAGAGGGGAAGAGTGGTGAGAGGTGAAGCACCACCAGCTAAAAAGCCTCAGCACTCCCCCCTTGGACCTACTGCTTGACTTCCATTTGGGCAAGTTACCTGCCAGTGTAGGCATAGCTGGAGACACCTCATCACCCTCAAGCTTCTCAGGGTAGTTATAATTAAAAAAACCCAACCATGAGTTACAAGTTTTCAAGTTCCTTGGTTTGACGACATTTTCAAGAAAATAAGTACAAAATTGTTTTCCAAAGCTAGCTGAAACGGTCTTTTCATGCTGCTAGTTATCTCTCAGCAGCCTACTGTCACCAGTGACTGGGATCCAGGGAGGGCAGCAGAACAGGCTGGCAAGGTCTCCAACAGCACCTTACAGGTCCAGAGAACATGCCTTTATAAAGGCTACCCAGTCCTGTGTTTTCAGAAAGGTCGAGAAATAGCTATTCCTCTGAAAAACATGGGCACACACAGCATGGTAAATCATTATACACATGATCTAAGAACATATTAATATAAGCATATGCACAACAGAAACATCCAAGCTAACTCTAGAAAAAAGGTCAGGCAGACCTAAGGAGACCTCTCTCCAAAGCAAGCTGACTTCAGACTAGACTTCAGACTCACTGGCTACAGAGATTCTGAAAAGAAATTGATTTAAATCAAAAGGATATCTCTTGAAAAATAGCCTAATGAATGGTAAAATCTAATACAATTCATTTATTTCCATACTGTACCAAGTATTTTGCAAAACAATTGCAAATAATTTTTATAAAAGTGTTCGATGGAACTAAATTTAGTATTTTCACAACAAATCCTCATCAATTGACAGTGATACCAATGTTCTATTTTGTTGAGAGTTCTCAAAAAAATAATCTCAAAGAATCAAGGTCAGTGTGATCTGCTTCAGTTTGCAGTGAGAATAAAGCACAATGGCACGGGAAAAAAAAATTGAGAACTTTTAGCCTGGTAGCCTGGAGGAAAATGAATTTAAATATTTCCATTTCAAGCTGTGTATCACACAGCTTCTCTTTTCTCAGAGCATTAGTAGGCTACAGCAGCCTATTACAAACTCATTGACTGACAGCCCCTAGATCATTCCTGAGGAGAAGTCACAGTTACTAAGTTTATGGCTTAGCTTTTCAGGGTCAGCATTTGGAATGATAAAACTTAAAAGAATGCCTTTTAAATTTAAGCACAAGTTTACAGAATCGTCTAAGTAATTTTTCATCCTAATGTGCATGCAGCAAGCTCCTACCAGGTTCCATTTATCTAGCTACAAATGCTAGATAAGCAGAGAGAATATGGTTGTGATTTAATCTGGACACAGTATTACTTTTCACCTTACATTTTTGCTTTACAACACACACTTGAAAATAGGAGTTGATTTGCAGAGTTGTTGGACAATATTTCATATTGTGCTTTTAAATGATGAATTAATTCAAAAAGGAAAATGCTATATCAATATATTTTGCTCAGACAGAAGTGGAATCATGCACTTAATTTTTTTTTTTTTGCATTTCACTAGTAGATAGAACATCATCTTGGTGAGAAAGACCATTGTATAACTTGATTTCTAGTCTTACAGTTGTGGGAAGTCTTTTAACCTTTCTTGCCAAATCTCACTTTAGGGCATTTTTTTTTTTGAAGCCTTAGGGCTGAAGAACCGAAAGTGATTAATTTAATACTTAACATAAAACGTTAGCGATATACAATTCAAGTAACGCTTCAAGTAGTTTTTTATTATCTTACAAGGTCTGAGCACAAGATAATTGCTTGCCCATGTTCATAAAGCTTACCGTTATGCTATTTTGTAAGTCAGCAACTGTAGAACTCACCAGTCTTTAACCTGGGGCTATTTGACTTCCCAGTATCTTCACAGGCAGTGCTATCAATCATCCTTCTCCACCCTGCAGTAAAGTTTTCCTCCATTCAGCTTGCAGAAATCTGGTAATTATCAGTTCTGAGACAGGTCAAGCTATTTAAATCTTTCATAGTACAGTTCTCACACTCCCCTCCCCAGAAAGACATAACACTGTAAAACTTTTTAGGTATTGTGAAATGCTGGGAATCCAGAAAGAGCAGATCTCTTCCCATATCCCTCAACTAACCCCTCGAGCCGCAAAAGATGCTGTTCCTCCCACACCTCATTCCCCCTCCCAAGGGCCCACAGTCCCCCCTCAGGCAGGAGTTCCAGCTGAGACCTAGGGCTTGGGGACTAAGAGAGCACTGCCAACACGGAACATCGTATTTCCAGCACTCTTTCTTACAGCTTTCACAGAGATGCTATATAGGTAGCAGCACCTCAAATCTGGGCAGGAAGCCAAGGGAATAAAGCTAGCTATCTGTTCATATCACTACCTGTTTATTTTGACATCACATATGCTTAGAATCACAACCACCACTGGTCTCTTCCTCTCATGCTAGAGCAGCAGGCAACCCCACAGCCATCCCATACTCTCTTAAAGGAGCTTTGGCTGCTGATGGCCCAGGTTTGATGTGGTTTAAGAAACACGGTCTGGGATAAGGATTCTTTGTTCTACAGCATACTTACAAATAGAGGTCACAAAACAGTCTCGATGTAACAATTTTCTATGATGAACTTCACTATCTTCTCTCACTTCCTATTTTCTTCCACCACAGTGGAATACACAGCAAGGGTCAACAGCCAAGCTTTCCTTGCAGGCTGTTGCTATGGCTCTTGTAAGTCTGAAGCACAATCTGTGTGAATTCCTGTTACATAAGACACTGAGTAAAGCCTAAGTCAGTGCCCCAAGGGATACCAGTCTATAGATTTTCCTTAAAACAAACAGCATGATGAAAACCAAGCAACTGAAAATGGAGAGGGAGCCAAAGGTAGGGTGACAGATTTCAAGGCAATACTCTCCTTTTTGTGATCATTATTTGTCCTGACTGAAATGCATGACATCTGAAGGTTCTAGCAAAGAACACAGTCATCCTGTAACTCAGGCATGCTGTAATTTTGTGTTTCAGATCCAGTCATCTTTACTGATTTGTCTATACTGATCCCTGTGAAAGCAAAAGACAAATCAGTCACTGATCCTGCACCTACATCTCCCCTGGAACAAGCACAGAAGGCCACAGGTAAACCATCCTGGAATGTCTGTAGTGTCAAACACTGTGCACAGAACTTCACAGCCAAATTTGATGCAAGCCTTTCACATTTAAAAAAAGGTACATCATTTACATAACTGAAAGTGTTCCTAGGAGTCCCAACTCTGCATGTATTAGGATCTCCTTGAATTAAAAGTGGCCCTAAAAGGCCTAGTTTTAAATTAAACCTCCCTGAATAGCCTTTGAGATTTCTGTGTTCATGATGAAACTGGCTAGCATAGGCAAAGTAGGGACATTTCAGAGAGCTTCTGAAGAGTTTGTTCTTCCAAAGCAAATATCCTTTCAGTTAGTTTTGTGCTGTCCTTGTGCATCCGATTCAAGTACTGTTCACTTTTTTTGGATGGCTAAGGGATTAATTTTCCTTCTCCACATGCCCTGCAGGAAAAGCAGATGGCACAGTCATCACACCGGATATCTAACAGACAACGGCAGTCTAATAACTTAATTTTAAAACTGACTGCCAGTCTTTATGATAACTGTTTCCCATAGTATATTTAAAATTAAGCTATGATAACTGAAACCCACTTCCATTCACGATCAATGGCGCTTTTTTCTTGAAAGGAAAATTCAGACCTACGTTCATATTAACTACTAACCCGTCGAAATAGCTTGCTATGGAAATGGCACGTAAGTGGCATGCATTTCTTATTTGCTTAAGTATGAGGAATCCTTGTTTTAGGCTTTTCCCAATTAGACAAAATCTTCTCTACTCAATGAAAATGCTCAGTGTATCTTAACACTCTTTTCTCATACTATGAGGAAAAGAGTTAGACTTGGAAAAACTATGTTCTAAAATAAGCTAAGAGAGCATTCAATTAAATGCGGTCAGTTTCTTTAGAAAATTCCAGTCTTAAAATGCTTGAAAACATAAAACCCCCCTGCACCTTTGAAAAGGAGACTAAAAAAATAATCTGAGTCTAAACCTATTTCTTAACACACTAAGAAGGAGTTCCAAATTCAGGCCAGATTATCGGATTTTCAAGGCTTTCTGCAACGTTAACCTTTTTATTGCAGATTTTGGAAGAATGGTAGATTTGGGAAAAAAGGGAAGGAGTCTTCAGGGGCAGCTTGCCTAGCAGAAAACTTTATAGAAGTTTTAGAGCAGTTTGCTGTGGCCATGTATTGGTAATCGTGGAAAGAGTTCTTATGGTAAAAAAAACCCTAAGCATATGTGCTCATTTGGTCATCCAAACTTAACACTGTTTTATTCCAAAAAATGAAAAGTTGATATAAGAAACAGCACAGTTTCCCAAGATTTTGTTTCTCCTAATAGGATTTCATAACATAGAAGTTACAAACATTATGGCAATGAAGGGCTCATAAATCAGAGTAAGGCACGATAAAGAAGCTGTTATCTAACCTGAAGCTAGTTTAACAAGAACATACTACATTCATGATTTAGTTATTCAAAAGCCTCCATTTCATGTTATTTCCCATTCCAAACATTAGGACCTCCATAAAATAACTGTTCTGCCAGCTTAATTCCAGAGCATGAGAAAGCTTTCTTCAAAGAACATCCCTTGCATTGGTTTACCCGTATCAAAAGCACAGTAGAAACTCTTCACAAAGTACCAGTGAGCAACTGTAATCATATACTTGACATGTAAAATTAACGATGTTCTTATTAAGTTTTAAAATGAAGTTTATTTTCAAGAATAAATTATACTAGATTTGTCTGCTTCTTAAAGCCATTCAGATATATGATTTGACTGGACAAAAAACACCTGCTGTGTGGTTGTGGAGTCTGTCATGCCATAGCTCTCCCCATGCCAGTGGCCACTTACCAACTCTCTTCAACCTGTTAAAACTAGAAACCTCTCAGCCTGAAAATAGAACAAGCCAGATTCAGGTAAATTAGATTCAGATTAACCAATCTGAACAGGTGGAACTGTAATCTTCCATGTCTGTGTCTAATCTACTGTTGTTAACTGTTTGTTCAGATTTCTGTAAATTTTTATAAAGGGGAAAAAAAGGGACTTCATTTCAGAAAAACGGGACCCAAATTACTAGTTTTCATGTATTGTGAGAGATACTAGAGAACATAATGATTTGCTATAGTTTTCACAGGATTTGGCTATTTCCTTCCCAGTTTGGTTAAACTACTGCTGTAGCAGCCACACACCACTGTTGAGTGGACAGCTGGTGACCGAAATGTTATCTATGCTGCAACTGCAATTGCAGCTGTCATCACCTTTGTTTAGTTAGCAAAATGTATAATCAAGCTATTTTTGAATTTGCATCAATGTTTTTTTCTTGCTAGCTGCTTATTCTTCCCCACACAAATGGGCCATTATGTTGAGAGCATATGCTAAAAAAAAAAAAAAAGAAAAAAAAAAGATAAAGCTGCAACTGGTAGTCTTCTGTATTTTGCAGATGTAAGAACTATATACAGGCAGCGCATTTGGGCTTCATAGTTCTGGAAGATTCTGTTTGTGGTTTGCACATTTGGTACTTATCCTGAAACTTTAACATAGTCTCAGCAATGTATCACTTCTCCCCTACTCTAGATAAGAGTTGCAAACATATCCCAAAGTGATCTCCTTTAGGGACATCACAGGTAACAAATTAATATTTCTTTAATTCCCCTACTTATCATTAAGGTCTGTCACTCAGTGCTGAGGAACAAGTCTTAGGCTATGGTGCTCTGTATTAGTGACAAGTATTATGAACCCAAATCTGTACTTACTAAATTCTTCTTCTACCAAGCCAGTCACACACACAGAGAACCACTAGAACTTTCTACTTGCAGACTTACTAGCTATATTACTAAAGACGACCCATAAACCTAATAATCTTTTGTTCTCCCTAAAGAATCAAAGCTTTTTCCTCATGTTCAAAACCTGCTGTCCTCTAGTTCCCTTCAGCAAGGTGCTGCTACTTCAAACCTTCAGAATCAGAGAACACTGCAAGCAACCTCAGGACATAAAAGACTCTAGTTTGGCAACATTTTCCCCTCCCTAATTCCCCCTGAAATACCATGTTATTTGATCCTTTCTACTCCCTCCCTGCTGTGCCACCTCCTGCACCATGATGCAATAACTGTCAGATCAAGGCAAATCGGATTTAAAATACCATACAAAAAATAATTTGTTAAACACCTGAGGGAGAGTAAGTTTTTAACCTGTATCAGTTCTATAATCCAGTTCAGGTAATTCAGGTGCAAAAGCAGTTGCATCATCCCAGCTGAAAGAATGGTCTAGGAGTGGAAGTGAAGAGCTAGGAAGCTTGAGTTAGGGCATATTATACCTTCAGATTCTCTCCTCCCAGTGAAATATTTATGAAGAGATATAAAGTGCAATAAAAGCAAGACAATTCTGTTTTCAAATACTTTAAATCACAGGATGAAGCTTAGGTTAAAACCATATTCCAAGCCCTTGGCATTTTCCTGGTCAACACAGACAAGTGCCAAAACAAAATTTGTGTCAACAAGAAAGTATTAGAAACAATGTAGCCTTGGGTTATAAGAAATCTCTTTTTGTAAATAAACAGCAGGCAGAAGAATATAGTATTTATTTTTTTTTTTTACTAGATGTTCTTGATTTTTGCAGCTTCTATTCTGATGTCTGAGTACCCAATCTGTCCTGAATGGATGTATTCTGAAAAGACTAAGTAAACCTGAGTGTAAACTGTGTGTTATAACACAATGCATGATTTCAGCCATGGAAAAAACATACTTTCAGACCAGTTTTCAAGTTTTTTCCAACAGTGAAAACAAATGTAGGAATTAAATCCCAACACAGAGCAACTCTTCCACTAGTTTCAGAAAACACCTTAAATTGTGGAAAACATCAGGGATACTTTCTATAGAGTATACCCTTGCCAAATCTTAAAATACCACTGGTGTGCTGCCTTGGTCTCACTTTCTTACATGACTCCCCTACCATTCCCACGGAAGCTGCATCTGTTATGAGGCTGGAAAAAAGATTACTTTTTAATAGATTCATCCAATCCCATAAACTGTCTCCTTAGCAAGCCTTTACACGTAAAGATTTTCTGCCCTTTTAGCTTGCCAGTTTCCCTAACTTTTCAAAACCTTGGTTTGTCAAGATACTTTTTCCTAGTTAGTGAACCTGAACATTTTTATTGCAGTTTTATTCTGACCCTGACTAAAACAAATCTCAGGCTTAGTAACCTTATTATACAGACTAGTTTCTTTTCACAACTATTCACCAGACCACTCCAAATCCAGCTGTCTTTAAAAAAAAAAAATCTTCAAAAACAGGTGAAAATTTTGAGATTACCTCTATAAAAGCTGTATTTTAAGAGGACAATTAAAATCACATTATAAAGCTAGGACTAAATATTTTTTCCTGTATGCATTTCTATTGAAGCATGTAAGAGACATTGTAGAAGTCAAATGAAAGCACTATTTGTGTAAGAGTTTTAACAATATACTAAAAGAAAACCAAAACACAAGTGTACTCAAACATGTAGCCAGGGTAACCATCAACAAAATACAGAAACACAATGTTTGTCTATGCCTGTGGACCTACAATTACAAGTCTATTGATATTTAATTCAGAATTTAACTTGCTGTTAGAGCAGTGGAGTTTCTCTGGATAAAGGAAAAAAAAAATCTATAACCTAACAATAGCAGTTTGTAACTCTGGCTAAATCAAGATGATGTAACTTGAGAAAAAACACTCTCTCTGGTATTGTGTACACAGTTGCCAGGTGACCATGAAGCGGAGAGCACTCTGTTTGAAGGCTCTAAGGCAGTGAAGGCCATAAATCTGACATACAGGCTCTAACCACAATTTGCACAGGATGACTTTCTGAGAAGTCTTTGTTTTTCCTCATTGTGAGGAGGGGTATTTCTACTTAACATCCGTAGGACGGCACTACCAAAACCAGCAGCAGGTTTGTGACTGGTACCCCCTGCTCTCGATGCTGGTAACGTGGTTAGCATAACTAATGCCATTTTATAAGGAAAGAAGCTGTTTTCTGTGACTGAGTGGGTCACATATTTGTTACATTTCCCTCATTATCAGGCCCTGAAGGTCCTGCGAACCAAGTAGACAAACCAAACAGATTTCTTTTTCCCCTCCCAGCCTCAAGGTTCCTGGGCACCAGGCTGATTACTCCCTTTCTTGCCAGCCTTGAAGGTCCCAGGCACGCAGCCAGCCGGGTGCTGTTGATGACCCTGAGGGAAGCATAACAGCGCACAGAGCGCTGCCTGTAACGTCAAGCAGTTACAAGTCATAAGTGGGGCACTTGCACCCAAACTGCTGCTGGACAGTGAGACCTGGGATGGCCCAGTGACCAGGAACACTTCCACTGTTGCTTGCTTCCTCCCAGGACTGAGGAAGTGAATTGTATTCTTTTATACAATTTTCAAGTCGAGATTATGACTATTGCATTGATAGAGCAAACTATCTATAAAGATTTGACCCAACTTGCAGAGGGTCCAAGTGATTAGATAGTTAAGTTGTATCATAAATGCTGTATTACACTACTTCTAAACTGTACCACATTGATCCTGCTTGTAGAAATCCTGTGTCATTCTCATAATAAGTTCTGTGCTATACTAACCATAATATCCTGTTAAGAAAATAAAGTTTTAATTGTAACTATAGCTTAGTGCCAGGATCCCTGAAAGAACCTCTCTGTCCTCTTCGTGTCAGGTGACACAGGTGTGAATACATCAAGACTGAACACATAACTTCAGTTTGCGTGTACAACTGTATATACCTCCACTAAACAGCAGGGATGCCCAAGTCTTAATGGAGACTTTTTCCGACTGGGCCAGCCACCTACTTTCTTTCAGGCTCAGGGGGGCTGAAGACCAGTCACCTGCTGTATCATGCATGCACTGCAAGTTCATCACCTTCCCCCAAAGACTTACTCTTTCTGCATAGTGAAGAAAATGTTGGCCATACAACCAGCCCGAGAAGTTCCTGTAAACACTGTTTCTACTATAAGACCACAGTCAGCTCAGTTCTCCTGGAAAATACTTTCACTGTCAGTGTAGAATAAAACAAAGGATCGAGACACTTTCCTCTCTTCTCTGAAAGATGCAGCAGCACTCCAGAAAGGCTGCTGTCACCTCACTAATGCGCCAGTCCACATCCTGCCCCAAGCTGCCAAATCAGTTATGCTAACAGATGAGCCTTCCAGATTTAGTGAGCGTTAGTTGTAAGACTCCAGCTTCTGACTCATCCTCACTGACAGGACAGCTGGAAAGGTTAAAGACATCTGACAAAGGCATTTTGAGTCACCCTACTACCTAAAGTATAGGATCAGTGGGATTTTAATCAGAGCCCAACCCTTTAAATACCCATTTGAGATAACTCACATAAGCTAGACACTGCTATACTCAGTCACCAGCACGAGGCTTTGAAGAAAAAGCTGCATCATAGAGGAAATTAATATAAAGGGGGGGTAGGCAGACATGCTCTTACAAAAAAGTTCAGTTAACTCACCAGATTTTGGATACTGACATGCCAGAAGTAGCATGTTATGCACAGGTATTTAAGACTCACTTTCCCAAGCATTCTACCAAAGAAGATCCAAACCTGGATACAATGCTTATTCGAGTGTTGAAGGGCTTTGACTCAATATCTCTTCCTTGCTGATCCAGGTGAAGCAGCATCAGTTCTGCCTATTTCTCCTTTCCTGATGTAATCTAGGTTTTCACCAGTAGTGGTTTCTGCTCATCCCTGAGCAGCTGTTAATGAGAACAATATGCCCATTTACTAGTACAAAGCTCTCTATATCAACTCAAACACAGCACGGAATTCTCACCTCAAAACATTTTCTACCCTGAGGAAAAGTGAACTCTATTAGAGAATGCTGATAATAAATACAAAAGTATAACTACATACAAGACTGTGGGTGTATGCCACTTTACTTTTTAGATACTGATCTGGAACTGGTAAAGAATACAGATATACTGCTATGAATCAACTGTTTACTCAGGATTTTTTTTTTTTAAAGTTGTACATAGGCGTTGACAGACAACACTAATTTAACTACAGTGTTACTGAATGAAGGATGACATATACTGACAACAAAAGATTTCATTTTTTTTTTAAATAAAGAATAAAATTGTTGCTGCATAAGCAAGTAAAGGACCAACTATTAAACCCAATGATTTATACTGCAGATAATAGGAGTCAGAGGCTGACAGGCACTGTGTATTCTTGGCCAGTTATTATTTTATCTCTTTTCTAAAGAGAAAGCTTCCTAGGGAAAGATGTCAGAGCACTGATAAAAATGGAAAGAACCACTGTATCTGGACTTACCACCTGTTTTCCCTTTTTCCACTGTGGGATCACAAGATCTGGGAATCCTGCTTAACAGCAGTTAAACACTGGTGTTGCTCCTAAAATATGCTCAATAACCGTGGGGAGTTCACTGTGAAAAACACAACTTGTGAACTATAGGCAACTAAGGTTGTTAGTATTTTTAGATCAATAACCCCTGAGGTAAAGCAAGAAATAATAGCAACCTCTGCTGCTTTGCAAATATATAGTGTTTTATATCACAACATCCTAAACCTTTTGTTTCAGATGAGGATTATCCAATGAAAATTCACATCTCAGACACAACTCAGCCAGTAAATTGTATTTTTTAAACAGGCATGTATCCTCTTTTAGGCTCCTTCATTTCACAGTGACTTGGAAAAAACACTCAGATTCTCCCCAAGTCTGAGAGACCTTATTTTACACTGCCTGCCCTAATCACAAGTAATCATTTGAACTTTCCTCTCCACAAAAGACTAGGCATCCTAGAGGGGAATATTTTAGATTTGCTCCCAAAGATGCTCTCAACAAATGTGACAAATGCTGATTTTAGATTAAAAGCCTCTAAATAAGATTTTAGTTAAAAACCAGAGGCTACTTGATTTTGGGGTGGTAGTGGAATGTGTTCAAGCCAAAGGCAACACAAAATGTTGTGTTTGATTTTTAGTGTTAATGACTTAACACATCAGTATCTTAGCATCATCATTCAATGCACTCTAAAAACATTTATAGGCAGATGGACTGCAAGGAATGCGAACAAGGAAAGCCAGCTCATGCTGTAGGGAGGAACACATAGTTCTGGCATACTAAAAATAAAAAGAAAGCATTAAGACACCATATGCTGTGCAACAGCAAATAGCATTACTTAGCAGTGTTCTAATAAAAGGTAACCATAGCAAAAGTTCAGACCTACTAAAAAAACCCAAAGGTGACTTAAAGTTAGCCACATGCTTAACTGCATAAAATAAACACAATTTAGTTTGTTTCATTTTACACAAATCTTAGGATAACATATACCCAGTTAAAGAGTTTTCCTTGTTAACAAAGTTACTAACCATGCCAGACAGGGGTTGAAATGCAAATGGTGAAGCAAATTTTGGTTTGTATGTGGCCCATGACTGTATTTTCTTAAATGACTTGTCTTGCACCTCAGTTTTTGTATGTTTCTAAGGAGTAAACTCTGTTTTAACCTATTAGTACTACTATGCAGATGTATATTCTCTCTCAAGCTGTATGAACAAAGGGATTATTTCTTAGAATGTGTCAGTTAATGATCCTGCTGGAGAGAAGCCTAAGGAGACTTAGGAGAGGTAAATCTTTTAAACAACAGAAACACTTTAAACTGTCACACAATAGACAAGGTCTACTGACTATAGCATGGAATTGGGTGAAAAATGATTTAATGACACCACAACCTTGTCCAAATCTTAATCTAATTTTCACTTTGTTTACAAAATGGTGGTAGCTTCACATCCCTGCAGCAGAGATGTGAAATTAGTTAGGCTCTAAACTCTTCAAGACTGGCAGTAAGCTTCTCAATCTCAGCTTTGTTGAAGTGCTCACTCATACTTTTAGGGTAATCAGCTCCAATTACAGAAGTATACAGATGGCAATCACTACATTTTTTTAAGGTTTTGTTGTGTTCTCTTGGTGTCAAAACACAACAGAGGTCTTGCTATTGACTGACTTGATCTTTTGCTGTGTAGCAAAGTAGTTAAAGCATGGAATCAAAACAAGACATCTTTGCTCTAAAGCTCTTCAATTCCAGTCCATCAGAAAAGATGGAGGGAAATACAATAGACTTAATCCATATTAAAAGGCTTCAGTAAATTACCATTCTGCAGTTGACCCTGTGAGGTAACCCAGCATCAGCAAAAAAGTATGTCAAGGATTAAAACACTGTTAAGCATATTCTAGAAAGGCACATTTAAACGAAAGGACGCATGGTTCGAGTTTGTTAGAGTTTACCTGACAGGTCTCAAGTATTACTGAACTGTCTGAAAGAACCACAGTTGATTTAAAGCAGCAAACAATGATTTCACACGTCTTTGTTTTGTTCCAGAAGATATATTTCATTAGCATCTCAGATGGAGTTTCAGAGTCCACAATGTATGTTAATTCTGGTATACCCATATGCTGAATACTACTTAAATACCCTTTTAAGAGCATAACTAGGACATTTGTTCTTAATGCAACAGAGGAGTAGCAGTAAGAATTGGCATTTGCACTCTCATCAGAAAGGGAGCTGAAACAAAAGCAACATTCTCACCTCAGACCAACACTGAACCCAAGCTGACATTCTGAAGCCTTTCTTTTGTACATGGCAGAACTCCATTCATATTCAACAGAAGGAACTAAAATACACGTGTCTCTTACAACTCATTGACCCATTTGGAGCAACTGTTGGACCACAATAGCTTCAGGAAAGTGAACACTTTCCCCTCACCACTGCCTGTTTCTGCTTTAATGCCACTTCCAACACAAACAGAAACCCCAAACACACAAAAAGCCCTAAGACTCACTTTTCAACTCATAATGTGGCAAGTGAAAAGGAGTAATACCCTGAGAATCAGCAGGCCTGTAAGGAAGAGGTCTCCACAGAGACAGAAGAAGGGTTCCTTTTCTCACTCTTGTTCCTGTCAACATAAGGGACAGCTCCCAGCCTCCTAGTATCTAAAGGGTTTTTAGAAGCTCCATTTTTTTTTCTTAACTCCTGAGTAGAGCAGGACAGGCAGGGAAGGAGGGTGGCACACTTTTTCGAGGAATCTCATTCCTCTTTTCCCACATTCAAACATATGGAATGCCAACTATCCATTCCCACCGTACACTCCTGCCCCACATAATACTCTCCTTTTCTCCTACTACTCTACCTACCGATTTTTTAGTTCAAAACCAGCTAACACAAACCAGCTATGACCACAAGCTAGAACATGCTGAGAGAATTGCCATGAATCAGAACAACTTCAGACACAGCTGAAGGTGAACAGGAAACAAAGAGGAAGGATTTTTGACTTGCTTACAGCAAAGTTGCCCCCTCATTGTTACACAGAGGCCAACAATGTTCTACTCCAAGATCAGTCATTTTCCTTGCTTACATAGATCTAAGAATTCTAGTATTTTTTTCCTTTCAAAATTAAATTCAGTGCTCTCACTGTTCAGCCATCGTTTTCTGTGTCTGAGATGTGTCTGCTCCAACTCTTCACTGACTGAGGCTGCCAGTTCCAGCTTCATCTTTGTTTCCACTCTTTGTCCCATCACACTGACTTTCCAGACTCTGAAAGAAAAAAAAGGCAACTCAATGATTGCTTGTAGGCAAAACCTCCACAATGCCCTACACCAAGCTGCCATTTTCCCTGAAATAATCAAATCATTATAGAGTGTAAAACAAAATAAAAAAGATTCAAAACTATATGGTCCTATTTATCACACAAAGAATTATCCAAGTTAAGTTTAGGTTATTCAGAGAATGTGAGGAGGAGACTGGTATGAGCACAAACAGGGAAATGAGGATTCCTAATGACAGTACTGAATAACCTCCAAGATGCCCCTGCTTCAGCATTGCTAAAGGGACAAGAGAGTGGATGGATCTCCAGTAGTTTGCTTGCTCTAAGTGTAGATATTACATGGTACACGGATTTGTCAGTCAACATCAACAAGGATCAAGTATAGGCTTCCTAACACTGTATGCTCAAATTCAGAAATTTGATACACTCTATTATCAAAATTCCTTTTCAAGAGAAGTAAATTTTCCATGACATTTTGATCATAATCACATTTAACTCAGTAACTTTTGTCTTCTTAGTTGTTTAGTGTTTTTATGGGAACTTTGTATGCAAACTATTAACATTATTATCTGAACAGCTTGAGCATCAACAGCGTATTATCTGTCATAGAAAGGAATGTTGTCCTCTGACAACTTGAGCTGTGAAGCCACCAACTTATTTTTCTACTCTTTCAGCAAGGCATATTATTTTTATACAGTCCTTCAAAACTCTCTCATCTCTGAAGGCTTCAAACTCCATTTCAATCAATACTTTAATTGTACCATGACTTTTCAATAAAGCTTTTCAAACTAATCCAGAAAACAGATATGGCACTTTAAAATTCCATAGGGAACTGAATGATCCCAGATAACAGTCCCAAGAAAATAAGCTATATAAAAAATGTTTTCATTTAAGTATATTATATCCTTGCTTACTAAATAACAGCCCCATATAACTAGTATGTAAAAGATTAAACTCAAATTACACAGCATTTCAATATTTCAGATAAAGCATTAAGTAGCATAGTAATAGTTAATGTAGCATATCTTTCAGGAAGTTAATATTTTCCAAATGAATCTTAATGAATTAAAAAAATCTTAACTCCTCAATTTCCATGTATTGAGATTACCAGGCTAACAGTAGAGTGTGACTACCAAAATATTTTTCCACACTTTGAGGTTCTTTGTCTCAAGACTGAACAAATGCCATTTCAATGCTGCATGATATTAACTTGAATGCTTAAAAATATATTCTTAAGAACAGCAATTTAGAATGACCATATATAGGTAGTAAGAATTACTGTCACATAAGGCATAATTTCAGAATGCCATGAAGAATATGCTTTATTCAATCAGATATCTGACCCTGAAAAATATACATCAGAACACACTAAAAACTCTATCATCTGCATCAGTGTTGTTTTAAGACCACAAAAAGCAATGATGTTTATTATCAACCTAAAAAACTAGCAAGAGCTAGAGCTCAGGGCAAAATGAAAAATCTCTAGCAGAATTCTTTCTCTACACCTTTGGGAAGTCCTGAGTAGTACTGACTCTATAGTAATTAGTTACTATGGTAATTGTAATCTATCTATCCATAAACTATGAATTCAAGTGTAGACTGAGTGTAGTTCCAGCCACGTCAGAGTAAGTATGTCCTGAACACCAGGTACTCTAGAGAAGAGCTGTAAGTTCTTAGGCTCTGTGGTAGAACATTTACTGTCTAAGAACACAGGAGAAAAAAAGAAAAGAAAAAAACAAAAAAACCCAAAAAAACAAAACCAAAAACACCGAGCAATTTTACGTGAGTTTGAGAACAGTTGTTTTCAACCAGTGTCTCAAGTGTGTGGGTCATAAACTACTTTTAAGGGACCTGCAAAACACAGCTGGTAAAAACAAACCTAAATAAGCTAATACTGTAAGTGCTGGATGTGCCTGTTCTTACCCATCACAAATTTTCCAGGAGTTCCATTCGGAAAGAGGCTTGAAACAGCTTTAGACATAGACTTTGACCACTACAAAGTCTCCTATGTTAAAAAAGTTCTGAAAAAGATTTTGCTCATTTACAATCACTCGTATAGAAGTATAAAATTTAAATCACTCAAATAGCTATGGAGCAAATCCATGATTTGTAATCAAAGGATCTTTAAGTAACCACTTATCATCCTACGTGTGTATTTTGCAAAGTCAGTAAAAACCCACTACTCTCACATTTTGATGACTTCAGTACCAAGAGAGGAAGTGTTTCCTGGACTGGATCTGACAAGAAGATACTAAAATTCTAAGATAAACTTATAGAAGATACCATTTCAATGAAACAGATCCATGCAGAAGAACATCTGGGTCAGTTGTTGTCAGAAAGTTAAGTTTTACCATCTGTTTCACTTATTGCTTTTGTGACAGGCCTAGAATTTGACTATAAGGCTGTAATGCAACAGTTGGGGTGGAGGCGGGAACTGGAGAACAGACCACTTGCCACTCAATAGTTAATAAAAAAAAATTCCTTCCCACATCAGCCTAACTCTAAATGTTCATTCACAATCAAGACAAGCAACATATCATTGCAAACAATAACTCTGACAAGACAAAATACTCAGAACCATGATGTGGCATTAATGATATTAAATTCCTCTTTCCTAAGATTAAGGATGCTGTATCTTCCAAAACAAAAGAACACCCTGAAAAGGTTGTGAAGTGAAGGGTCAGAGTACTGATACCCTGTGAAGGTAAGGATAATTTACTGGTAAGTGACTAGAGTTAATTTAATGTATCATCTTCAAGAGTCATAATAAAAGCTATAGTATTTGGAGAAAGCTACAGCTGGAGGGATATCAAATACTTCCCCATTCTCCTATTAATTAGTAAAGTATTGTAATTTCAATAACATTGAAAGTACACTGAAATTTGGCTTCTTCAGATAATCATTAGAAGACCTGCGGAGCATTTGTACATTTTACTAGAAAAGTAAATGCACACAGTTTATGAAATGTTATATGTGGTGGGACACTATGACTATGTTTTCCACTCTAAAAAAAAAGAAGCGGTTTTCTCAGTAACTAATTGGATCACAGTAAAAAAAAACCCACTAACTTACATACTGGCAAGCCATTAGACATTGTCAACACAAGGCTTTTTATTGCTAATGGAACAGATGTACTACAGGGATTGTTAACAGTATGAAAACCATCATGTCAAACACCCACTGGAAAGGAGCCTTGCTGGCTCCGTCTTCTTGATCATTGTGGCTGCCTAGACAGATATGTCATATTGATATTATTTATATACATCCACACACACACTCATTTATGAGAACAGGAAAGATGTTAAATATTCCATCTGAAATACCTCAGTGTAATCAGGTATAAGTAAGGAATTCTGAAGAGTAGTAATATAAACCACCACTAGATATTCTTATTTAAAATAGGTCTTAGAAGTCCACACAGCTGACAATTACAGGTGGACACTAGTATACTCCTCAGTGTCAGAGATACATAAGTAAGCTGGACATAATCATACAATTGTAAACTAAAGTTTTTTTATTTTAGCATCACTCAGTAGCTATGGTTACTCATTGTCTCAGAGCTGTTGATGCCTCATTTACTTCTGCTTAAGATCAATAACTTCCTTCCAAAGAGTTTATTTCCCCCTAAAAATTCAAGGGAAGTATTTCTGTAGATCTTAAAAAAAGCCCAACACTGATAGAAAAAAGGTGATGGGAAACTGGGATTTTGTAACATTAAACTCCTCAAAACAATCACCAAATGCTTTCTTTATCGTGAAGTAAAACCTATTTACATGAAAAGAGATTTATGGAGATAAAACAGGGCAAGTGAATAGATCATTAGTGACATATCCTAACACCTTATTAGTTAAACTGCTTTTGAATTTTGTTATCTCGAGGAGGAAATACATCCTGTGTAAAGCAGGCATCAAAACCAAGTTTCTAGTATCCTTCACTGAAAGGCAACAATAACTGTCATCCCATAAAGCATTGTGTAGCTCATGAACACAAATAAGTTTTAAAGCAAACAAACATGACATGGTGATAAATCACACATGCTTATACCTGAAGCATGGATGACCTTTAGATTCCCCGAGTTATAAACCTGGGTCTCATTTATTAAAAACAAGCACTAAAGTGATGATGAAAGATGCCCGAGGCCCCGCAAAGTAAAATTTTCCATTTCAATTTAGACAAATTCTGTTTCATAATTTACTTAAAGAAGACATTGATTAAAAGAGGACTTCATCATATCTTGAATATAGAAACCCTAGACCTGAAAAGTGCACATGGCAAACGAGAGAAGGGGGAACTGGAAACAGTACACAGAAGAGCATCTTGGTCAGTCTTGGTAATGGTTGACGTGTTGTTGTACCCTTAGATCACAAAGACTGCAAGTCAGGCAATGTTTCAATGGAGAGGTAATACCTTATATTAGACTAACTAATATAGCTGGAAAAAAGACCTGATGTGCATCTGGGCACACAAGTCCTCTAAGGTCACTGTGTGACCACAAGCTTGCATGACGCCCTGTCCCACTATAAGCCAGTCTAATAAAAGATAATTACCTCCCTCCACAAGCCTCATCTAATATATATTATTATACCACATGCAGTCTCTGCAAAGAGATGATAGTAAAAAAATCAGGATACTGGTTTAGCAAGTCACGTACCATCGTAATACATAATCTCTCAACACTGTTACAGCACTTCATCAAAATGTCATGAGTAGCAAAAAAGCAATGTCAGACAAGCAAAAAGCTCATATGCAGGAAGACAGTACATTCAGGGAACTCCTCAGATTGAGGGAACAGCACCCTACTTGCTTATTTTCAGTCTGTGATGCAATGCTATGGAAAAAGGCAGCAGGAGGAAATTCAATCCCTGGGAGCGGGGAAGAACTTAATTATCACAGTGGTATTTATTAAAAGCAGTTCCGGTATTACAGGAGCTGTTTCTCCTGGAAAAAAGGAGCAACATGGGAAAGAAAGTTAGCCAACAATCCATCCTGAACAGATGAAAAGAGACTGTAGCTCACCTGGAGAGCAGAGATTATGTATGTCCAAGCTACTCACATTGACAGCTTCCTAAATTAGCTTTAAATCTTTAAGCAAGTACTCAAAAGCCCTGAAAAGGTCTCAATGAGGTACCATTCTTCATCTGGCTCCTTGGCTTTCACCACCAGGAGTTCTCTCAGAAAAGCCTCAAGTTGCACAAGAACATGGTAGACAATTTAAGTTTCCCAACTTTCTTTTACAATACAGGATTTAAACCTCTGCTTAAGCAATGTGTTCTCATAATTCAACTGCATGTCAGATATAACTGAGTAACCCTGCAACAAGCATAAGACACTCCAGGCATACTACATTTCAGCCATCTAAAAAGATGATGTCTAAGCTAGAGACTCCAGCTTCAGGAAGCCTCACACATCCAAAACATAATTTCTCCTATTCTAGATGAAGGTGATGTAAGAAGTCTAATTTTCAAACTTGAGTTCCTCAGTTTAGCTAATAGCTTATTTCTTCAATTGTCTGCCCTGCTAGATACATGAACGCAAAGAAAATTATTACTAATTTGGCAAGTACTGAGATGCTAAAGACATTATTTAAGAATGTGGTTCAACACTGTTAAGAAATGACGGTGCTTTACACAACCCAGATGTGGTGGTCCAGCCTATGGACTGTTGAATATACCATTTTATTATCAGATCAGTCCAATCCTATTAAGCAGGCCCCTGTAGCAACTGACAGATGTACAATTTCATAACGGACTAGGACTAGTTTTCCACAATTAAGAGAAAGAAAACCAGGAATGACTGTTTCCCAATAGTACCTAAACAAAGAAGGATTTTGACTAAAGAGGATGTTGATACAGAAAAGAAAAAACAACCCTCCCATCCATAAACTGAGAAAGAACACACATACTCAGTGTCTTGATACATTCTGGCTTTAGAAGGATTCAACACGCTGTTTTAATGATTAAGGTGTGGAATCCATTACAGCCTGTTTTCCTTGAACCTGATGAACAACTGCTAACACCTTGTCAACCTCCTCTGGATCATGCTTACCAATTTCTGTACAAGGTAGAGATCCCTACCAAACCTACCCAACCGAAATAGAACATTGAATAAAAGCACTAAGAAAGTGACAAAATGACTGCTTAAGAAGTTCTTTTATTTAGCATCTCCCTCACGTTCTCAGAAGGTTCATGAAAAGGAAAGAAACATGAACACATGACTGGTACTTTCTGCTCCCAACCCCTGGTAATGTGGTTAGCACAACTAATGTAATTTTTATAAGGAAAGAAGCTATTCTCTGTTTTCCTTTTCCCTCATTATCAGGCCCTGAAGGTCCTGTGAACCAAGTAGACAAACCAAACAGATTTCTTTTTCCCCTCCCAGCCTCAAGGTTCCTGGGCGCCAGGCAGATTACTCCCTTTCTTGTCAGCCTTGAAGGTCCCAGGCACGCAGCCAGCCGGGTGCTGTTGATGACCCTGAGGGAAGCATAACAGCGCACAGAGCGCTGCCTGTAACGTCAAGCAGTTACAAGTCATAAGTGGGGCACTTGCACCCAAACTGCTGCTGGACAGTGAGACCTGGGATGGCCCAGTGACCAGGAAAACTTCCACTGTTGCTTACTTCCTCCCAGGACTGAGGAAGTGAATTGTATTCTTTTATACAATTTTCAAGTCGAGATTATGACTATTGCATTGATAGAGCAAACTATCTATAAAGATTTGACCCAACTTGCAGATGGTCCAAGTGATTAGATATTGTTAAGTTGTATCATAAATGCTGTATTACACTACTTCTAAACTGTACCACATTGATCCTGCTTGTAGAAATCCTGTGTCATTCTAATAAGTTCTGTGCTATACTAACGATAATATCCTGTTAAGAAAATAAAGTTTTAATTGTAACTATAGCTTAGTGCCATCATCATCTGCCCAGGATCCCTCAAAGAACCTCTCTGTCCTCTTCGTGTCAGGTGACAGAAGGAAAATGAGGTTGAAAAACCAGAACAAACAAGCCTGCATGCTTCTGACATTCACATTAATTGGAATGGGATATCTAAATTCCAAAATGAGTGCTGTTTATACAGCTCTTTAGACACAGATGTTAGATTTGCAAGAATTGCCAGCATTTCAGGATCATACAGAGTTGTGCCTTCTGAGACAGTACAGTTTGTGCCTTTAAGTCTTTTGACATTTTTAACTGAAGATAATGTATTAGGTTTCTCACCGTGAAAAGTTTTCTCATAGTGCAAATACTGATGACTACAAGAGCTATAGTCTGTCTGCAACCACAATAACTTAACAGTAGCAATAGTAACCAACACTCTCCAACCACACTTGATAAAAGCCTCTCATACCTTACAAAGTGAATATGACTAATCAAGAGTCCAAGACTAGAACGCATCTCTATCTGCAAGATATCCTACAACTAAGTAGAATTAAAATATTTAAAATTGATGAGCAAACTCAGGATATTATTACCTAGAAACATAAATTGAAGTTAGTTACTTTCCTTTTTATCTTTCACAGCAACTTTTCCTGTCCTTTTTTGAAAAAAGGATGCTTGCTAGGACCATATTGTTCTTGCTTAGCAGAGCCCAACTCATATGGCATAACTTTATGAAAGTCATTTAAACTTAAAAACAAACACAAAGTTTGAGTTAAGTGGTATCCCTTTGTGTTCAGATGAAAAGTCAAAACAAAACAGTTAAGACTTGCATTAGCAAGGACAACAGTATTTTCAGCTGCCAAAACTAGACATGGATGTAGCCAAAGTTCTCACAACCTTATGTGAAAAAAAACAGACTGAAGGTTTTTCCCCAAAATGGGACTGGAAAGTGGGGAGAGGTCCTCTTAAGTACTCTATAAAGTTTAAATGATAATTGAAGTTTCTAAATTTGGACAAAGCTCCAGAGTGAAAAAAACCCAAACACCTCCTACCTACCCCTGACCCACAAAAGCATGCCCCAAAATACTTTTGGGCTATATTCTCAGCTTCTGTAAGTAGATAATGCCCAGATGCTCAGTTCAAGTAAGCTACACTATGCTTCTTAATACCCACTGAGAAACTACTATAAACAAAAAGTCTCTAATACATCAGAGTTCTTCAGCATAAGATTAAACAACTCAATTCTTATAAGAGAACAACTTCCCTACGCACCCTTCCCTGAGCCAAAACCCCAAAACTTACAACAGGAACTGAAAAGGACAGCAGTTCACAGCTAAGAAAAACTTACAGAGTATTACTTGGGGGTAGAAAACATTAAGAGGAGAAAGTTAACAAAGGAACTGAAAGAGGAATATATGACAATTGTACTCTGTCAAAATCAGAAGAGATTATATTAGGTAAACATACACACACATTCTTTTCCCACCTCCAAAATCTTATTTTTCAGTAATTACAAAACTTTTTTCAACTTATCATCAACTTTTTATAGCTGTTTCTGATGGCTGCCACTGAATAACCAAGCATAATAGATAAAACATTTTCTCCTGTTAAGCTAGGATGAATATAAGAATTAAGGACAGAAGTAGTTGAGGGAAAAAACCCACATCCGAAGACTGAAACTTTGTTGCTGTCTTGGGATAACTAAAAATATTTATGAAACTTGTCACAATATTTGGAACAGATTTTTTTCACTAGGATATGACAGACTGATTACTCAGACAATTTGTGCAAAAATAAAATAGGAAGAATGACAGCAGGTTGTTGGAATGTATCTATAAAAAAAGTCAGTAAAACAGTTTTGCTGGGTTGACTTGCTGCTTACATATTTATGAGATGCTTCTAAATTTCACTTGAACCAAAGAGAAATGAGCTAAGAAAACTAAAGTGGAAGGAAACTGATGAATGATCGTAAAACAATCTTTTAAAAGAGGAAGATCAGGATAAAAACCAAGATAAAAATAAACTCAGAGAACTGATAAAACAGATCTCATCAGATGCAAAGTGACTTATAATGCATGAATAAATTAGACAGACATGGTGTACTGTAAGTTAAGAAACGCTACATTTTTCTTCAGAAAAATGAGAGGAACAATCATCTGACAGGTTCACAACTCAAGTCTTAAGACCAAAGCAAGTACTTTTTAAACCAAAGGTATGTATGCTTTAAGTACTGGGCTTTGAAGCTAAAAAGATAAATCCTGCCTTTCCTTCTGATCATCCTCTGTGGCTGTGCTCTGAGATGTTACATTGGCCAAGACAATCAAGCAGATATAATACAACTGTAGCAAGCTGATAGAAACACAACTAAAACAACACAATGTATTTTCAGGGCTATAGGCACAGATTTACAATTCCAAAATCCCAGATTTCATCATTTCTTAATCTTCAGATTTTATTTCTTAATCTTCAGACAGGAAAAAAACCCAACCAACCCAGAGGAACAGAGAGAAACTGAAAAAGTAAGCAGGTGAAGGCTAACATATGTGGAAAAACGGGTATAGAGAGCAGATTTTTAGTAACTCTTCGTTAATAGAAATTATGTGAAATACCAAAGCAATATAAAATTTTACATAATGCTAAGCAATTTACAAAATTGAGCTAATTAGGTATTTTCAATTCTTGCTCTGTACTTATCAGAAAGCTTAGCACAGCTTTCCATATAACATGTGGCTAGTGGAATGGCCAAGATAGTACCACAAATGCCCAGAATGGCACACTGCTAATCCAACAACTTGGGCCTTTATCTGAGATCTGTTTTTAATAAACTATGTTTTCAGCCTCCTGGCTCACAAGAACAGGTTTAGGCTTGTACGTTTTACTTCCTTAAAAAAAAAAAAAAGTATCAATCACCATTCAATCCAACAGTCTTTCCATGCAATTGCATTCAATTTTTCATTCCTATGCCTTGGTTTACAGCTACATAGCTATTACAGGCATCCCCTTCCCATGAAAAATTTCTCTTGAGGCAGGTCATCATTTCATAAAAGACAAGAGAAAACTAATTCTTGCCTTTTCAATGTGAAGGTTAAATTACTAGGCTGTGCTTTCAATCTTCCTGACATCAAACTCCAATTCTAGATTATTATTTTGACTGTGATTTATCATTCCAATTGAGAATGATGGTGTAGAAAGCAGCAGTGAGTGCTTTGGCTATGATCGTTGCCATGCAAGGGAGTTGGGCAATAAGTACTGGAGCATCCTATGAGTCTTAGACTGTTCTAGGAACTGTTATGTACAGAAAGTGGAAGGAGTTCATAAAACTGAAGATCTGTTTTTTAAACTTAATCAGTAACACAACCAAGAGTCATGATGCATGTACTTCAAGAACAAACCAAGTCAGTAAACATATCAGTTAGGGCTTTTATAGGAACTTTAGTACAAATAATCTTGATCTTGTAATCCAGTTTGATCATTTTAAACCATCACAGAAATACTTACTACCACCACTACCTTTTAAAACTTTTTCTTTTTAAGCATATTCTCACAGCAGAATATTTAACTCAATATTTAACTTAGAAAAGATATCCCAGCCAAAGAGTGATATCTGACCCTGCTCAGCTCCCTGACCTGCTTCCCTGCTGGCAGACCCCTGAAGGCAGTGTGGGGTCAAGAAAACACACATCAAATCACTTCACTTGCAACTCACCTGCCTGCTTCTCAGCTCACTAACAGCAACTGGCTGCAGGTCAGAGTGCTCTCAGGGGCTGGTTCTGTCACTAAGAGGAGCCAAGCAGGTTCTTCAGAGGTTAAGAGATGAAGCGTTAACTGATCCTGTCATCACAAATAGGGAAATAATAGAAAAGTTCATTCTGGTCCCTGAAGCCCATTTGGGAGACACCGTAAAAACCCCAAAGCACCACAGACACACACCACAACCCCAAAACTACAAATAAAGAAAAAAATACACACATGAAAGAGAAAGGAGTGATGGAATGAAGATTGAGAGAGATGTCAATATAAAAAGGACATTCTAGGCAACTTCTCCATCTCTTTTTAAAGAGAAGATTCACATTTACTCAGTGGATCTGTTATGGTTCATGATGTTCTATACTTATTGAATTAGCTGCATATTTACACGCCGCACTGAAACTACCACAACATCACACCACTAACTTGTTACAGACATCTTATTTAAAAGATGCACTGAGGAGCCCAAATACATTTCGTTTACAGAATTAAACTACAAAATTAACATTTTAAAAGCTGAAAAGCTTTTACTGACTCAGGATTTCACAATTCTAGCATTTTAGTAATGAATGACATTATTTTGCACAAATCTTTTAGAACTGAAATTCCTCATCTCACTTATTTTAATGGAAAACTGTTGATATTATTTAAACCTACACAATACTTCTGCCATCACATGGTGCGGTTTCTCAGTGGCAGCATTCCATGAAATACCCGTTGGTCAGAGAAACCTTCATTGGCAGTTGACAGCTAACTATCCTCTTCAAAAATAAAATCCAAAAACTTTTGACTCTTCCCCTCCAACACACAAGTCTGTAAAGACAAAGACCAGCCCTTGTTTTTTAACTATCATCCTAACAGAAAGAGCCAGTCTGACTTTTGAGTTCAGTGACAATTCTGAAAGTTACATAATCAAATAAATCCCACACAATCTAGCCATGTATATAGATACACTCCTCACTCTGTCTCAAAAGACATCCAAACAGAAATCTCTCATACTTGACAGGTTGGTTGTTTTTTGGGGTTTTTTTTTTGGTTGGGTTTTTTTTTTTTAAATAGAGAGAGAACAATCAAAAGTCTCAAACCCTGACATCTAAAGCACCATAAAAAGCTCATGAGCAGTTACAAAGTTTCTTGGTGCTTGAAGAGCAAGCCCTCTGTGTGCAGTCTTGTTCAGTGAGCCATAGATTCAATACTATTCTAAAATAATAAACACACGAGCCTAATGTAATGCATTCAATTAACAATACAATGATAAATCACAGTGAGATTATTTAATGAAACAGTTGTCAAATTCTGGCCAAGCATGGATTAAAAAGTGGTTTTCAGACATGACTGTCAGTTTATCACTCAACAACCTAAACATAACGCAAACTTGTAAGTCACAAACTTCATGTAAATAAAAACTCCCAGATCTTCTCCTGACAGTTACAGTTCTTCCCAAGACGGCACTCAGCTGGGGCTCTCCATTCTGTTTCACCATTCAAGTCACACATGCTGCAAAACCAACTGGGCATCATCAGCATATGAAGCCTCTTCATTGTACTCAAGCAAGACAACCCATACATGTAACAGCTCAAACAGTACCCATAGCTTTTCTTGATGAGGCTTCTTACAAGGAGCTTCTCTGCAGGTTCCTACTCTTCCTCTGTCCCCTTTGCCACAACTCCTCCCCCAGCCCCTAGTTTCCCTTATCTACCAACCTGGGTTACAGGCAAGATGGGCTGCATCCGATTTAAAGGTCTGACCAGCATGATCCAGATGACCACCCTGTGGCAGTGTGCCCCCCTGACCCTGCTGAAGCTCCATCCAGCCTACTCTGGACTTTGGGGGATAGATGCCAACATGGTAGCCAACAGCTGTCTGGAACAGTAAGCCAGATGTCTTGTTGGTATGCAAGTTGTGACTAGAAGAATCCTCTTACTTTACAAATAACAGACAGCCCAAGGCCTGTGGAGCAATCCTGCAGGGCAGTGGGCTGCATGCCAGGATCTCCCCTCGCGTAGGGATGTCTCTCAAGGTTACTCCTCAAGGCCGAGAGAGTCCTCATCTTGTCAGATAGTAAATGATGAACAGCATGCTAAACTTTGAAATCTTAGCTGAGCAATATAGATTGATTTTCGCATATATAATCCTTTAGACACAATCTGCTGACCAAATCTGGGACTAGGATTGAATCCAGCCTCAACTAGACTCCTCTCTGAGAAGGAGTTTAGAAAGTAAGGGGGCCCTTTCTGAACTCCATGACTCAAAGAGAGAGTGTCCCTGAGAGGTTTGGTTGACCCTGTCTTCTGTTCAGTAACTAATCAAGTGTACCTTGCCTTTGAATCCTGATAAACCGCTGTCGCATTTACATTGTGCTTTGTTAACTCACTGTTTAATATCAACATATTGTTGCGTCTCTTTTGCGAGTGAAGCGCTTCACTATCTGCAACACACGCAACTGACTGCCGCCTCTTGCGACAGTTAAGCTGCTGAGTTCCTTCCTTAGGTGGTACAAGTAACCTGTGACTTTCTTTTCCATGAGGGCACTAAATTTTATAAGATTTGGAGGACCCTATCCTTTCCCAGGTGTCACAGGAGTGAAGACAAACACACACACACTGCAGACTTCATAAAGTCATTGACCTTTACAGATTAGTTGTTACCCATGACTGTCAGTAGAACTGATCAGACACAGAAACCTTTAATACTACTGAAGGTCTGAAAAAAAACTAAAAAACAACAGACTGAGATCACACAAATAACAAAATAACAGATTGAGATCACACAAAGATCTATGTCAAAAAAGAGTCCCAATTCCTGCATTTCATCCCTGGTACTTCAACCCAGATGTTTGGATTATAGTTGATTTGTCAAAACACAGCTGAACCAGCCAATTCCCCCCTAATTAAAAAAAAACCCCAAAACCCACACAGAGAACCTTTTGCTATTTAAGGCATTAGAAAACCAGTATTTTATTTTTAAAGAAAGAATCATTGATGTGGCATTATTAAACTGACATTTCACCTAAAGGTAAGCAGCAGTCTCAAAAAAAAGACTGTCCTGTTTCCATATTAAGAAAAGTAATTTATTTCTTTTAATGCTTTTTCAAGAACAGAATAAAATCGACAAGAAAAGACAGCATACATCTTTCCCAAGCTGTTTTTGTGAGCCTCAGTCTGAATCACTAGGTCATTGCTAGGGACACTTTTAACTATTCTCTGTGATGCCTTAAAAGTGTTAATTTATTCTGAGAAACAGGGACATACAGAATCCATAGCATTACCTGAAGACAGGTATTATTAAATACTGTAGTATCCCTGCATGGCCTCCCTTTCAAAAGGGGCTCTTTCTTGATTTACGAAGACACATCCTAGTTTTAGACTACAGCCCATCCTCACAGCAGGCTGGCAAGGATTAACGCCAGATCCACCTACATACATACCCAAACCACATGAAGTTCCTCCAACTGTATCAACTCAGCCAGGCATCGCCTGGGACCACTCTTGTGGTAGCCAAAGCCACCTAGACACAAGGCAGAGGAAGAGTTTGTTACCGACACCAAGGTACCAGAGAAGCAGCTTCGAGGCCTCAGCACCCTGTCCTGTGGCCAAGCCGATCACGGCCGCTACCGTGGCAGCACCTTAAGCTCTCACCTGAGAGCCTCCCGCATCGCTAACAGTTATTAAATCCCCACAAGCTGACAGAAGGAGCAGTTTAACTTGGGGTAGGGCAGAGAGGCCAAAGCCCCAGCTCTCCCTCACCCAGGGGGCGGCAGGGGAGGCTCCGCCGAGCCGCCCTGGCCTCACGGGGGTTGGGGGGAAGAGGTGCGCCCCGGGCCGGGCCGGGCCCAGCCACCCCCCCCTCCCCGCCCGCGGCACTCCCCAGGCGCTGAACCCGCTGGCGTGGGGACCCCCAGCAGCGCCCAC
>NW_020799097.1:56381808-56389269 GCF_003259725.1 Athene cunicularia | reverse complement strand
CACCACACCCCGGGGCTCTGATGCCGCGGCCGCCCCACCGGACCGCGACCCGGCGGCCTCCCGCACCACCGAGGCCGGGCAGAGCAGCAGGGCAGAGGACTGACAGCTTCTCCCTTCCCGCCCCACAAACAACGGCAGCGGCAGCCAGCGGACATCTTGGTCTAGGGCGGAAGTCCCGTGACACCGGCGCCTTGCTCATGCCCGGGAGAGGGACGGCATCACCCCGAGCCGAGGTGAGGAAAACCACCCCTGGGTGGCGGGAGCACCTCTCTCGTTCCTCAGGGCCGGGCCGGGCGTTTCCCCATCGCTGCCTGCTTGCAGGTGTGTGCAGTTGCTGAGATTTCCTGTTTCCCATTTAAAGAAGCCCTTACCGTTCCCCCTGCCAGCTGGCAGGCAGTTTGTTACTGTCATCTCTCTGTGACAGGTGGCTTCCAGCACGGCTGTCAGTCTACCCATTTTCTGCCTGCATGCGTGTGTGGCTTGGGTGGCTAGTGCCACCTCAGTGCCTGGCTGTAAGTGATCGCTTGGTGGTAAAAAAATAAGAGGACAATCCTGGAGGATGACTGGCACAACGTTTCCCTCTTTGGTTGCTGCTTGCGGGAGGCTGCTGGCCAAGCCCTGCTCAGGGCTCAGTCAGCATGGGGGCACAAGGCCCGCGATGAAGAGGTTAGAAGGAGCCCTTGGCCGGGCCTGCCTGCCCCGAGGCCTCCAGCCTTCACCCCTGCGGCTGAGCCCCCAGCGGAGGGGAAGCGAGTCGCTCTGGTGCAGGACAGTTTGGTGGCTGGGGGAAGCCCTTGGTCTTTCAGCTGGTATTGCACCAAGCAGTGGACAGACAGACCCTGTGGTGTCACCTGTCAGTGTCCTGTTCTGTAGTGGAGTAAACACCTGTCTAAGCTCTTAAAATGAAACATCTATGAATGACAGTGTCACAACCTCCTTGCTAAGAAAAGGGATGCACAGTCCAGCCAGTGGCAAAACTGTCTGTGACTTTTTCCTGAACTTGAACACCTTCATATATCAGAAAGTGGCACCTGTGAATAACATCTAGGAGTTTCAGCCCTTACACTTTATCTGGAAATGAGGATGGACGTTGTTTTATTTTTGCAGAGCTCAGCTGGTGGATGTGTCTGTGTTGATGGTGAAGCCAGGAGAGTGACTGGACTGGATTACCTACATGCATCTGTGAATTAGTTTTTCAGGATCAAGGATCCTGCTATCACATTCACATCTTTCTTTAAATAAAGTATGTATTTCCTGGGGCCTGAAAGAAATATTTAACTCTCTAATGTGTGTTTTCCTGCTTAAGTCAATTCATGAAAATGCTAGCATATGAAGGGTAGCGGAGACAGAGGCTCCGGAGTACCTGTCCTGTGGGACTGTGTGAAGCATTCAAGTGTCAAAAAGGGCACATGGTATGCTCAAACTGCTTGCATCTATTAGAAAGAGTAAAGTGGAAAGGAGCAAGAAAATTACATTGACAGCAGTCAGATGATACATGTAATGAAACAATTTATATGTAATGCAGTGTTGAGATGTTGGATGAGATGAGAAAAACCCCAAACTGATGTATTTTCATACTAATGCAAAGGACTGTAAATAATCACAGTAAGATAAAAACCCTGATCTCAAAAAAATAAAAATTGTGGAATAGCAATAGTAAAATCTTAAATCATGATCCACAAAAATATTTTGCTATTCAAGAAAGAAAGAAATAAAGACTGCATAACGGTGAGATATGGTATACTGAAGTGGTGGCAGACATAAAAAGAAGAGAAGAAGGACAGGGTAGACTCAAATTCTTCCTGTAGAAAAAGTTAAAAGAGGCTCTATCTTGTTGGGTAACTGCTAAAAACTTTGTCTCTCATTTGGTTAGGGGTGTCTTGAATACCTAATATTATTAGATAAATTCAATGAAGTATTATAGTTAGTCATGATGGCTGGATTACATTTCCCAGTATAGGCTGGAGAGCAAAATTATAATGGGCACACTGTTGTTCCTAGTGAAAGTTAACAGACTTCTTCATCAAAGAGTCTCTGATCTGAGAAAAATAGTATATTTTACTAAATAAGCTTTTAAAAAGCAGTTAGGATACCATAGAAAAGCTGGATATAGTGACTGAATTTATTCAGTTGAAATAAAATATGATAAGAAACAGACTCAAGGTCTTGTGTTCAAAAGGGTATTTTGAGAAATGTTGAAAATTATTCAGAGATGAGAATTAGAACTTCTTCATTATCTGTTAATGACATTTCTGACACAATAAGTTTGGAAAATTTTTCGAGAGGATGAAGAACTGCAATATTGTACTAGAAAATTAGAAAAAAATGTAATGGAAAAATTAGGTAGTTATGAAAAATGGAGTGATATAAAATCTTTTCATGACTGGAAGCCACAGGCATGTACTAAAGAGAGCTGAAGGGAACTCTGGAATCATGTCTCTGGGCAAAATGAGAAATGTCTCCAAGTCCCAGAATGGGGTGGGTGCACAGGAGGCATGCAGGCATGTGTATGGTCAGCAGCAGTGGCCACTCCTGCAGCAATGTTTGTCCTGTCTCCTCCAACAACAGATGATTCCTGTCATTTCATGGCACGAGGGAAAAAATTTTATGAAATGCAAAGTAATGTATTGAGGGAACAATTGCAAAACTCTCCTATAAACTTAGAGATCATTTGTAGGAAATGAAGGACCTAGATAGACTAGACAAACACAGGATGACAGATAGTTGCTGACATGATATGGGCCAAGAAAAAGTCAGCAGCAGGCAAAGTGTTTCTGAGCCTTAAGGAGATGCTGAAGGTGGTTATATATGGGAATGAGCTTACTTAAAAGATCTGATCAGCTGTGTTCAAAATCAGGTGTACTAAGATTGTAGTTTTAATAGAATTTGTTAATTTGTATAAAGGAAACAAAAAAGATCTGTCATGCTTTTTGTATGTTCTTTCATTGCTGGGGAGCCATTTGTCCATTTTAATTATGTGAAATTAATTTTCTTCCTTATGTTTCTTTCTTTGGATGCAGAAGATACACAAAGAAAACATACTCTTTTTTTTCAATTAAAAATCTCATATTGGATGAAGACATCGGAGTACAATTTTGTGTCAGAAATAGCCGTCAAAACCATAGGCCGAAGAGAACCTCCTTAAACGAAAGAGGTATAACGTACAAACGTTTTCAAATTAGAATCTTCCTATATAGAATATAAGCGTGGTTTTAACGTGTGCCTCTAGGTGGTGCTAACGTTATTCCAGTGGTCAAATAGCAGTTTTAAGAAACGTTTTAAATACCAGTGAAAACTTTTTACGTACAGCTTTCGAGTAGAGGGAGGCACATCCATTCAACAGACGACGAACTGATGATTTGCAACTAAGAAAAATTCATACACTTAATTTCTGGTAAATGACTCGCCTTTAAATCTATGTTCAAATAACATTTAAAGGTCTTGTTCAAACGCACAGAAGCTAATAATTTCAGAAATAGAGTTAAAACCCTATCTTTAAGCAAATGTTGAATCACAGAATTGTGCCATGTTCTATATTAGTTTGCTCACTATTTGAAGCACTTTTTTACACAAGTACTAATCTAATGACTGAGTTTATACCAAATTACAGCTTGCAATTTTTATTTTACCTATATGTAGCACATAGTAATTATCATATTGTAGAAGTCATAGCACTGTCTACAGTTCTTAAGGCCTTTTGGGAAAGCAAGCCCTTGTAAGCCTTTAAGTATTTTGGTGAGAAAGCAAAGCAGAACTTTCTACTGGAAGAGATTTGTGCACAGTTTGTAGAAAGTGAAAGGACCTGGCATTATTTTATGCCTACTGGAGAACAGTATCTGTTCTTTGATATTAAACAAAAGATGATTATTCATCCAGCCGTGTTTCCTTTGGACTGTAGTGTAAAATTTCTGCAGAGTTCAGGATACTTTTGCTTCTTCCTGCCTCATTCACACATACTTCCCTTGGCAGCCTAGGTTGCTTGGAATTCTGATGCTTACTTATAGGTTTTGGATACCAAAAAGTGGGAACTCACTTCTGACTCATTGTTGCTGACTGATAATTTTCTATTTTAGCATTGCAGTTTCCAGCTGAGGCAAGGTCCAGAGTCAGGTTGTTCTGCAGCTCACCCCAATGTTTTATTAAATTAAAAAGAAATCTATTCAAAGCAGTGGCTCGTTTGTGAGATCATAGGTGAGCTGCACAGCCTGATGAGAGAAGAGGTGGCTGGGTGGTAAGGATGGACCTTAAACTCACCATGTTCCAGCACCTCAGGAGGCTCACTTTGTCCTCAGTACTCTGCCTGGTGGCATGCAGCAGGGACAGGCTGTGAACCCTCTACCTCCCTGGCATGCACACCGGTGCAGTGCTGTGCTACATCTGTTTTGGGTCAGATTGAGCACAAATGACCTCACTGGATTCTCCTGGGGCTTGGGAGTACAGGGGAAATCTTGGTTTCACTATGGTCAGTATAGTAAAACTCCACAAATTTCTCCAAATTCAACCAGAAAGGTCTATTTAATAAGGGGTAGCCAACTCTACTGACTGCAGATTGCATGTAAAAGTCTTTGTATGACTGAAAACCACAGGCATTTACTGAAGAGAGATGAAAGAAATTCTGGAAATGTGTCTCTGGACAAAACAAGAAATTTCTCTGAGTCCCAGGATAGGGTGGATGCAGAGGAGGTATGCAGGCATATATATGGCCAGCGGCAGTGGCCACTCCTGCAGTAATGTTTGTCCCATCTTCTTCAACAACAGATAATTCTTGTCATTTTATGAGTACTGAACAGACAATAAATTAAAATTATTATAACCAGAACAAGTATTAAATTTTGCTCTGGTAGAGCTTGGTTACTTAAATTTGCCTCTTCCTTTGCTTTTTTTGGCTGTCTTATTTTCTAAAGTACATTGTCCTAGGGCATCTGATCTGAAATCCACCACACATTTGTCATCCCTTAGGAATCTCTTTTGGATTAGGTGTTGTGCACTGTTCGAACAACAATAGGACTTGAGGACAGACAGTGCCTTGCAGGGCTGATCCTTTAATTTGTAAGGCAACATAGACATGTGCAATCAGCAGAGTCTTAGTGTGGTGAGCTAACCACATAGGTAATACAAATTACTCACTGCTTATGGGTAATTAACCTGCTAATTATTCACAAAACATTTTGCTCTGTGGCGGTTTCGTAAGTTGACAGGAATCACCCAAGCTGAAAGAAACCTTTAAAAATTCTTTTTACCATTGCCTCACTTCATGTCAAATCACATCATATCTCAGGACAACGTTTTTGTATATACAATGAGGTAATAGTGAAAAAAGAAACTCCTTCCTTCCACGTGAATGCCAGCTGTCATTTCAAGTAACCAGAGATACCCATCTATATGAGCAATAAAGGAGTACAAAGAGTGTGCCTTTGAAGACCATGTACCTGTTCCTGATTTGAGTTTTAGTATTTGGATAAGTCTAAGATAAGATCTGGGTTTTAGATAACATCTGAAACTTAGATTCTGATCCTACAGTTTTATGCCTTGACAATTATTTTTAAAAAATAAGAGAGTTTCTGACAGCTTGTGTTTTCTCTAGTAATTTTTTGCAAAGGGTAAACTGTGTGCCTTGTATCAGTGCACTCTTGGTACATATGGGTGCAAAAAATGATGGACAATACCAGAATCTTCTACAGTAATGATCAAGAAGAGTATAGAGCTGCACCAAGTATTGCAAGCTGCACCAAGTATTGCAAGCTGCACCATGTTCCTGGGTGCTGGGATCTTTGAGGCTGTTTTGGCAGTCGGGTCTTGTTTTCTTAGGACTTCAGACGGTGGTGGAGACAACATCTTACAGTGGTACTAGGCTTGATGGGACTTCCATTTTTATCCTTCACCCTGAGAGGAGGTAGGTTTCTCTGCATAGAACAATCTTCCTTCTCCTCTCTTCTGGGATATAAGCACTTGTAATAGTGCTCCCCAATAGCTTTTTTATGAGAAAGGACACCATAACCCAGCAGACCTTTTCCCTTACTTTCCCAGAATTAGCACCTATTCTCCCTCCACTGCTCCAATAGGTAGAACTTTCTCTAGTCTTGTTCTACCATTTTAGTAGAAAGAAGGAGGAGCACTGACAGCTGGGAAAAGGAATGAGAGAATACAAACCATCTCCAATCGTCAGGGCCATTCCTCAAGATACATGGCATATAGCTATGCCATACCTGATGGATCAGTGATGGGAAATGCATAGTCTTCTCTGGCAACTTATTTCAGTGTTTCACTGCATTATGATTTTTTTCCTTCTCCTTAATGTCTTAACTAAAACTTCTTTGTTATGTAAACCCTTTGCTGTTTCTTACATACACTGAGAAGGTCCATTAGCTCATGGTTGTACTCACTACGAACATCCCATTTGTGAAGTAATTTCTCTAGGTGAGTGCTACAGTTGAGTATGAATCCTCTCCTCTCCTCTCCTCTCCTCTCCTCTCCACTCCTCTCCTCTCCTCTCCTCTCCTCTCCTCTCCTCTCCTCTCCTCTCCTCTCCTCTCCTCTCCTCTCCTCTCCTCTCCTCTCCTCTCCTCTCCTCTCCTCTCCTCTCCTCTCCTCTCCTCTCCTCTCCTCTCCTCTCCTCTCCTCTCCTCTCCTCTCCTCTCCTCTCCTCTCCTCTCCTCTCCTCTCCTCTCCTCTCCTCTCCTCTCCTCTCCTCTCCTCTCCTCTCCTCTCCTCTCCTCTCC
This sequence comes from Athene cunicularia, assembly GCF_003259725.1. NCBI lineage: Eukaryota > Metazoa > Chordata > Aves > Strigiformes > Strigidae > Athene > Athene cunicularia. The sequence continues at coordinate 56,382,550 of NW_020799097.1, read as the reverse complement.
TCTCCTCTCCTCTCCTCTCCTCTCCTCTCCTCTCCTCTCCTCTCCTCTCCTCTCCTCTCCTCTCCTCTCCTCTCCTCTCCTCTCCTCTCCTCTCCTCTCCTCTCCTCTCCTCTCCTCTCCTCTCCTCTCCTCTCCTCTCCTCTCCTCTCCTCTCCTCTCCTCTCCTCTCCTCTCCTCTCCTCTCCTCTCCTCTCCTCTCCTCTCCTCTCCTCTCCTCTCCTCTCCTCTCCTCTCCTCTCCTCTCCTCTCCTCTCCTCTCCTCTCCTCTCCTCTCCTCTCCTCTCCTCTCCTCTCCTCTCCTCTCCTCTCCTCTCCTCTCCTCTCCTCTCCTCTCCTCTCCTCTCCTCTCCTCTCCTCTCCTCTCCTCTCCTCTCCTCTCCTCTCCTCTCCTCTCCTCTCCTCTCCTCTCCTCTCCTCTCCTCTCCTCTCCTCTCCTCTCCTCTCCTCTCCTCTCCTCTCCTCTCCTCTCCTCTCCTCTCCTCTCCTCTCCTCTCCTCTCCTCTCCTCTCCTCTCCTCTCCTCTCCTCTCCTCTCCTCTCCTCTCCTCTCCTCTCCTCTCCTCTCCTCTCCTCTCCTCTCCTCTCCTCTCCTCTCCTCTCCTCTCCTCTCCTCTCCTCTCCTCTCCTCTCCTCTCCTCTCCTCTCCTCTCCTCTCCTCTCCTCTCCTCTCCTCTCCTCTCCTCTCCTCTCCTCTCCTCTCCTCTCCTCTCCTCTCCTCTCCTCTCCTCTCCTCTCCTCTCCTC
>NW_020799097.1:56338687-56381758 GCF_003259725.1 Athene cunicularia | reverse complement strand
CCCCTCCCCCTCACCTCCCCCTCACCTCCCCCTCACCTTTCTCTACTTTCAGCATTAAGAATGTAAAGATTCATAATAGAAATGTTAAAACTGACATGAGAGTGTATTGATATGCAAGTACCAGAAAAATTAATTAAAGAAACAAACAAGAAGGAGGGATAAAGGAATGTCATGTGTTGATGGCACCTGAATTAGCAGCTGCGAAAGAAGAGAGTACATTTACTTGCACCTTCTTAAAACATTCCAACAAGAAAAATGAAGGACAGGCTAAGATAAAGGACAGGCTACATGTGGAAATGGAGTCCAAAGAATAATGATGAAATCAACACTGTTACCTAATGACCTACAGAGTTGTTACAGAATGGAAAAAGCAACATAATTGCCATTCCTGTCAAGCCCCGGTACAAAAGACACATCAGAAAACCAGCACGTGGTTGCCAGTCTAAGACGACAGGTGATGTGATGAATAATCAGCGTCCCTTGTCCTCCTTGTCACTGAGGTGACCCTGGCCAGGCTACTTGAGCACATATGAGTATGTAGGTGTGAGAGAATCCATGTGAGTAAAATCAGTTATACTTCAGAAGCTTATCATAGTTTCACACTGATCTTTGTGCAACCAGAATACTGAAAAAAAACCCACCTAGTTTGTGGCTGTGCTCAGACTGATAGATATCCAAGAGATAGAAATGAAGGACAGAAGCTAGTAAACACAGCTATTTGTACATGAATTTTTCCTGTACACACATGATGTGTACATGTACATCACATGATGTGACCTTTGTAAACACTAGTGTGAACATTTCAACTGCTTTCTGAGTTAGACACAAGTTATCTCAGAAAATCACACTGCCTGTAGGATCATGGAGAGAGTGGAAGTGCAAAATTCAAGTTAAACTCTGAAGATCTAGAAGATCCTGAGTCTTTTTACTACAATTTTGGTAGGGATTTGTGTGCATAATCCATTCAGTTTCACTTAATTTCTTTGCTTGTATCCTTTGCTTGTATTTATGCTACAAGAATCATCAAAAATATTGTGAACTTCACCATTTAACATGTCAGAAACTGAAGATGGAAGCTCAACAGTAATTTATTTCCTTCAAAAATAAGTTTACCAAAGACTCCTCAAGGAATCAAAGAGCAAAGCCAGATGATAGCTTATAGACGTATATCCAGGACAAGTTTGTAGTGCAGTCCGATCTAGAGATGCTTTGCATTGTGCTTCTAAAGAACAGTGAAAGTTTCTGGAAAATAAAGGTGATTATTTTATTACCAAAGTCCTACTTAAGCAAATCAGGGTCACAGAAAATTCATTTTTTATGTAGACTACTCTGAGAACTTCTTTGAAGAAGTTGCCAGTAGCAGTTTGCTTTTCCCAGGTGTACGTTTTTTGTTGTTTTTTTTTTTTTTTGAATTGCCAGAAGATAAGAAAAGAGTCACAGCAATGGCCTCACCATTTTTTTCATTTATACAATATCTGACATAAACAGGTGAAATAGGAAAGCTGAAAACAAATTTCTGCAGAGAAACAATGATTTTCTTTTCTATAGTCTCTTCCCTCCTTCAAGACAAATCTGAAACTAAAAGATACCATTTGGGAATACTTTGGATTATTTCTTGCTAGGTGGATGTCCAATTACTTTGGATGGATTTGTCCATTTTCAGAGATGGAAAGCATTTTGCCTTTTACTGAGGCTGAAATATGGTCTTCATTTGATCTTCTTGAAAGCATTTGACAATAAGGCTTAAAACACAATATAGAGATAAAATACCAAGCATAACCATATTACAGTGCAGTTGTTGACTTCTCTGTTGAATGAATAACAGCTAAAATTTCCCTTTCTTTTGTTTTGAGAAATTATATTACCTTTAGAGCAGGCATGCTATTTTCATGATTTATGACCTCTGTAGTGTGTAATGGTGATTCTTAACAAAGTTCAGGAAGTTTAGTGGAACACAGTAGAGAAAGGTAGGGGTTGCTCATACAGAGTAGGCTATAAGAATAATGAGGGAATTTATGATCTGACCTTTTTAGCATAGGTTGTAGAACTTCAGTCCATATTTCTTGCATCAAGACCATTACTTGTGATGGAGTGAAAATATTGGATGACCTGGGAGTTAATATTTATACAACAATGGGAAATTAATCTCATATAACTGTAGATATTTACAGTACACACATCTACACCTGTCTTAGTCAGTCCTCTCCCCTCCTGGAGAATGGAGCAAGTAAAAACTTTTAGAGTACAAGTAATCTATTTCAGACATAAGACTTTTTGATTAAATGAGTCACACCCAAAGTGAATGAAGCATAAAGAGAAAGCACACTGCCTGGTATTAACTTAGCCTTGAGGTCTGTTGCCCACAGCGTAATCTATATACCAGTCATCTCTCTCAGGAGAAATTGTGGTCAAAGGTGCCTAGCAACATTTTAGATGCCCTATGGCATCTCTGGAGTCTTGGCCTGTTTGGAATAAGTCCTACAGAATGCTGTCCTGGACACGCAGCTGAGGCCAAGTGGCTCATTAGGGCATCTAAAATTATAGTAGAGAATAAATGGATCCTTTCCTCTTTATTTCAATTTATTCCACTTTTGAAAGATTTACTATGTCTACCCCCAGTTTCTCTTCTAATTTTGCCTGTCTTCTCTAGCCAAGGGTGTTTGCTAGTTTTCATTCTTCTTGTTGCTCTGCTCTAGACTTGTCTGGTTGTTCTGCGTTTTCCTTGAATTATGATCAAAAGCTATACTTTATACCAAAGCTTTTGTTGATTTTGGACAGAACAGAAGGATCCCTTTATAAATCTTGCAATCTGTACTCCTAATTAGAAGTCTAGTGTGTTGTTTGCCTTTTTAAAATTTATTATGGCAACAGCATGATGTTGTTAACTTATGTTTAGCTTGTAATTCTTTATAACCTTCCAGTTTCAGCAAAACTGCCACTTAACCATCAGCTTCCTACAAATTATTTTTTGCATTTTTCATACCTGAATAACATTGTACTTTTACTAAACAACATAATTCTTTAATTGTTATTTTGTCTTTTAGCGTGGTTGCAATCCCTTCCAGCTTTGTGTTGCCGGTATTTGTATTAAGTGTACTCTGTATTGTATTAGTCAGGTGGCTAATTCAAATGCTGAACGTATTGCATCCAGGGAAGACCCTTACAGAACTGTAGGTGCTACTTCTTTCCAGTGTCTGAGTGCCACAATAGAAAATACTCTGTAGGTATGGTTATCTAACAATGCTCATTCATTCTATGGACATTTCATCCAGAATATGTTTGGTAGGAACAAGTAGGAGACAGAGGCTTTGCTATGTTCAGTTATTACATTGCCCTGGAAGGAAACTAGAACGGTTTGAACGAATGTGTTCTCGACAAAATCCCACTCTTCTCCCTTTCTTCTAGGTACTTAATTATTATCAAATTTTGTTTGATTTCTGAAACTGAATTGAAGTTATGTCAACTTGAACCTTTATCTTCTTTTTAAAGATAGGCCCTGTTTTTTATTTTCTAGGCCTCTGATGCCTCCTCCTTCCTCCAGAAGTTCTCAGGAATAAGTGCTGACATACTTCAGCAGCCTGCTTTGCTGACTTCTTAGAAGCAACTCTATAAGGCCAAGCAGATTTGAAAACATCTTATATGAACATCATTTCAATTCCCCAACCCTACCTTTTAATTCCTCTTTCTTATTCAGGGAATTGCAAGCTTTGCCTTTTCTTGTCTTATCTACCAGATCTTTTTGATCTGTGGTGTCTTTGATCTGATGGACAATTCATTGGGTGTCCTTCTGGAGCAGTATTGCTAACCTTGACATTTTCTTCTTACAATATTGAATAAGTAATATTACCTTCAAGTTCTCCTGTTATCTGACTCTTCCTTTCTTTCTCTTACCCGGGTAAGGAGACTCCCTTGCTGGGTGTGTAATATTCAGTGCCCAAAATGGAGACTTTGATGAATCCTGGTTGCTGGGAGTCCTCTCCATTTACTTTTGTAGAAAGGCAGAAACTCTTCTCCAGGCTCTTTACAGACAGATGCAGATAAGAAGATAAATATTAAATGTTGAGATCTTCAACTGAACTTTCTGAAAGATGATCAGAGAAATCTGTTTTACCTCAGAAGTGCATCGTGTTTCTGTGTGTAGGATTGGCCTCAGAACATGACTAACCCACACAACCACTTGCTCACTGCCCCAGCAGCAGGATGGAGGGAGAAAATAAGAAGAACAAGAGAGTGAGAAGATTGTGGATCGAAATAAAGGCAGGGAAATAATTTACCAGTTAATCTAAATATTTGAGTACTGATTTGGGTAAACACACATGAAAAAGACATTTAAAACACCTGTCCTCCCTCATTCCCAGGTTCAGCTTCACTCTTTCAGTCCAGACTTCTGTTATAGCTGCAGGTCATATTCAGTCCCTTCATTGAAGCAGTGACCAGCGCAAAGGAGGCAGTTGTGGTCAGGACATGGCAGCTTCTCTCTGCTGCTCCTTCCTCCTCACTCTTCTGCTACACTCAGGTGTGTATCTTAGACAGGCTGCAGTCCCTTTGGGGTGCCTCCTTCTCCCTGGCCTTGGTGCTTTGTCTGCTGTTTCCCTTGATCCCCTCCTCATCTGCCTGTTCACTCCTGTTCCCTCCTCCTGCTCCAGCACTGTCTGCCCTTCCTTACACAGACTGTCCCCACGGTGCTGCCATCTCTGCCGTGGGGCTCAGCTGTGCCCTGCGGTGGATGGGTTGGTTGGAGCCGGCTGGAATGGTCTGTGTCCATCACGGGGCAGCCCCGGCCGCTGCGCACAGAGGCCGCCCCACAGCCCCCCTCTACTAAAACGGTGCCATGTACACCATGTGTACACCATGTACACATTGTATTAGATACCAAGGGGCCTAATGCAAGTGTGTACAGCTCAGTGAGATAAATGCTGTCCCAAATGGGGCAGTGTCCTGTCATGGAAGCTGTTTTCTGCTTAACAGACTCCTTGGAGATCACAGAATCCATTTCATGCCATTTTGGATTTTGGGAACCTCTTTGGATTGTTCTGAAAAACCCTACATGGAGTTTTTGGAAGACCTAAGACTTAGATTTCTTCTCGGTTTTGGAGTGTTGTGGTTCTCTTCAGGGATGACACCTGTGACTTGCACTTGGTGTAACTGGGAGCAGAAGTAACTCCATAGAGAAAAAGGGTCAATTTGCTCAGGGAGAAAAAAGGGTAAGAGGGGTTGTTTGTGTTGCCTGTAAAGACAACAGACTAGTAATTATGAAGAAGGAGAAAAAATGTGTGAGATGAGTGCCAAAGTCTGTGGAGGAACACAGATAGACTCATCCTGGAATGGAGAAGGCGGCCTCCCACCGTCAGAGCCTGATGCTCTGGAATAACCTGCTAGGACAAGTAACACAGACCAAAACCCACACTGCTTCAGACTGCATTTCTGAAAAGAATAATATGGCAGGGTGTGATAGCAGATGTTTGGACCCCAGGCTTCCTTTCCCAGCTTTGTCTTTTACTGGCTTAAAAAGACTAGGAGTTAAAGGAGCATCTCACAGGTCTTTCTGGACAAAATGGAGTTCACATTCATTAAATGTAAATGACTATCTAGATAACTCCTTTCCAATGCAAGTGTCTTTTGTTTTGGATTTTCAGTCCTGTCATCACGATCTTTCTGGTTTTTATAATGAGCAGCTGTTAACATTTTTGTGTAGAACTTGTTTCTGTGCAGAACGTTCCTGATCACGCAAGCTGCTGACCTCTGCTTGATTTTGGTAGCAAATCCTTGAATGGGATTTCATGCAGTGCTTACTAGAAGGAGCTTTTAGTTGCTTTGTAAACTGGCATCATATTTCACACGTCATTGATGTATCTATAGTCAGTCCTTTAAGGTAGACTGGGCTAAATCTGGACATTGTAAATAATAGGACTGCTTTTCTATTCATGTTAAGAGGACAATTTCCAGTGGAGATTTAAATCTATTAGAAACAAAGAAAGAGTGAACCTAGATATGTCTTTGAAGGGTATAGGTCTTACATGAAGAGCTTGCATTTTCCTTGCTGTTGGCAGAGCTGAAAGAGTGGGAAGAAAGTCCTGCTGATTCAGTCATTAGTGTCTCAGACCCGTGAAAGTTAAATTATGCCATCCATTTGCCAGATACCTAGTATAGCTACACTGAGGAAATGGCCAGTGTGCTGCTAAATTATAAAAATTTCTTACCATACAGGCTATACAAGTTGGAGAATTACATTTTAATTTATCCCAACTTACATCTGGTTAGGGCAAGAGCAATGAGAGCTTTAAAGGCTGATAAATTACCTTCGATATATCCCAGAGCCTTAGACCAACGGTTTTTAGTTTCCCAGGTGAATCTCCATCAAGTTTTCTTTCAGTGTACAGACCTCACTCAGTAGAGACCCTCAAAATAGAAGCAGTGTATGGATGGTAAAATCGTTCTGGTCACATTATTATGGTGCATAACTTTGCTTGTAAACACTGGCCATACTTTACTTCATTTTATAGTTGCATGGCCTTGTCATATCCCATTTGTTTAGCTGCCTGCCTTCTTCCAAGCCAAAAGGGCTGCATTTCAGTGTGAATATTTTCCCATTTAAAAAAAAAAAAAAACAAAACCAAACCCAAAACATTTTGGGATCATTCATGCTGAGAAACACTGTAAATATAAAAGCACTTTCATGACAGCTAGTTGGCTGTGATGAGAAGCTAAACAAAAACATTTGAATACAAAATATTCTCAGTGACATAATTTCCTTTCAGTATTTTTTTGAAAGATTTTATGAGGACAAAACTAATTTTTATGGTCAATTATATGCTTTTATTTTAAGTCTAAGTGGATACAGAATTATGCAACAGAAGTCCTTCTGTCTGATTCTTCCCAGACCTTGGCAGGAATAGCCTTACTGGTTACAAATTTTCAGAGGGGAAAAAAATCCAAAACAAAATGCTGCACCTATCTACTAAGTACAATGGATTATCAATAAAGAAAATAAAACAAGCCCCTTTCTGAGGAAAAATATGGAAAACATACTTTAAGAGTGACTGACATTTTTTTACTCCTGTCTTCTCACTGATTTCAGTGGAGTACAGCAGAGCAGAATATGCAGTAGCGTGACTCATGTTGTGTCACACTTTAATAAATGAAAATGTAATACATGGATTTCCTCCAATGGTGCCTACTGTTGCCCCAGTTTTGCTTCTTTTCCTGATCTTCTAATTACCCAGTACAGATTAATTTTCATCTTTCCCAAGGTAACAATAAACCATAATAAATTACATCCCTCAGAATGATGTGGATTCACAATTTTTTCAGTTGTCCTGGACCTTCCCCAGGGCTGTTGTAAACTTTTCTCCCAGAGTAACCTGGGAGAAATTACATTTAAATTATAATTAAGAAAAATTCTCCTCCGATCTTGTTGTTTTGGTCTTTCCAGCATCCTTCTCCAGATCTTCAACCACTCTTTCCAAAGGGTTTCCAGCCATTTGGTTCTTGTTTTTGTACTCCTCAGCATGATAGTCTTTCTTACCCTGATTTATGGCTACCACTGTTGATGAAGAATAATTTTATCCCCTGAGTTTCACTACTGTGAGCAGAGAGATTACACTCCATTTTATATTCCTCAGTTGTGGGTAGGTGTGCCTGGTAAGGTGAACAGAGCTATGAGGATAGCGCTTGGTTTGATTTTGTTCTGCCCACCTTATCCGATATAGGGTCCAAAGCTGAAGAAGCAGAGTGGAGAACAAACCTGCTCCTATCCTTCCCACACCACACAAAAAACCCCCAAGCAAATCTATCACTTGTGTGACAGAAGCAGGCACACTGTGACTTGGCTCTTTTTCTGACCTCTACTATTTAGATCATTGCCATTTTAAGAGCCATACGGATTGAAAAGCATATTTAGGACCATGTTGTGAAGATTTTTTTCCAGATGAGTTATTTTTTGGAGCAAAGGTTCTAAAAATAATGATAATAATGATTGATAAACTATATAAACTGAGACACAGTGTAGCTTCATTTTTCAGAGAAACAAATTGAAGATCCCAGACTCTCCTAGCATATTTCTGGATCCTTATTGCAAAGCCCACAACTCAACTCAAACTCCACGCCCAGTGAATCTGGTTACTAGAGAGATGCATTTCACTGGGAGAGGGCCAGCTTCTCCTTGACTTCAGCTTACTTCACTGGGCTGCTGGGGTGGCTTGCACTGACTTTGGTGACCAGGTTCTCGGACAGGGATGTAAGTAGCCACAGAAAGAAAATGTTTATGCTTGACCAAATTAAAACTTTACACAGTAGGTCATTGAAAAGTCTGAAATATACAGCTCCTTGTATTTTGGTTTTACTTATAAAACTGACAAGCTAGACTCTCAGGACACTGAGCGACTATGCAGCAGCAGCAGGAGCAGCCACGTTTTAAAGAACATTAGCGAAAGCAGTTAGGCAGAGATTTCTTTCTATACACAGTATTGTTCCCTGTCACCTTCTGTTCCTTCTTATATAAGAATTGTCTAATCTTCATGCTGAAGTGTTCGTGCTTTTATTAAGGTTTTATGCTGACAGATCTCAAGAGTTATTGGATAACTCGGCAAGACATATGTACAGTTAATTAGAAATGAATGTGATATTACATCAAAAGGCTTCAACTGTTAAGTTTTAAATGGTTATAATTAACTTGCTCTTTGATTCTGAGCTGGATTGACTAAAGAGACAATGAAGGTCAATTTCTGTTCACTTAAAAAAAAAAAAAAAAAGCCATTAATTTAAAAAAACCCCAAACCCTCAATTGTGAAGCTGTTCAGTTATGCTGTGCTGCCTTGATGTGAAGGCAAGGCAATGAAAATCCTTTTAATAGTCACTCCTGTTATCCATTATTATAAAAATACAGAGTCCGATTCGCTTGATATGAGAAAGAAAAAAGAGAGTCCACTCAATGTTAGTCATTTTTTGTGCAGATTTATATTTGATTTTAAGAATCCCAACCTAAGGAAGCCTGTTGATTTTTAAGTAGTGCTTTTTCAGGTGAAAATCTATAATAAACTTTTAGAATTTGAAATATAGCTAGTGATAGTGATTTTATTTTTTTAAAATTACAAATTTTTAGTATTTGTCATACATTACTTTAAATACATTACATTGCAAACTAGTTTTTAAATATGCATGTAAAATTGGAACCCCTTCACCCTCAAAAGCCCTCTTCACCAGACCCTATATTCATACAATTCAGTTATTTCCACTGGAGGAAATAGGATGTCTGGCCTTTTGCATATTTATATCCATCTCTCTTGGATATATTTACTCCCAGAGAATTAGTTACCTGGGTTTGAGATTTGCTTACTGCTTTGTTTTAGTCCTGAGGGGATGCAATTAACTCCTTTGACATCACATGAAAAGGGCAAATACAACGCATAATCACATCATTAGGACAAATAAAAACACAGTTATCCCTCAACAGTGCAGCAGGAGGAAAATACAAGGTAAACACTAAAGTCCTGACTAAATGCTTATCAAAGTCTGTGGTTGATTTTGGCATCTAGCAGAAGATTGGCTGTGCAACCTTCTTAGTTACTCCAGCTCTCTGAGTAATGCAGGAGCCAGGGCATCTCTGTGGGTGGCAGCAACGCTGAAATCAGCAGCACAGTCTCATTGACTGTGCCAGAAATAATTTTAAGACCGTCTTTTAAAACAGCACTGATAAAAGCTTGTTCACATTGCAACAGAAAATGTCTGCATTCCTGCTGATGCTATCAAAGATAAAAATGAAGAAAATGGAGCCTATAACTTCTGGTTTATCCTGAAGCTACATCCCATAGTGCAAATTATCTTGTCTATAGCGCTTATCGTCAAGTAGGATCACAAGATGCTTGGTAAATTCTAGTACCAACCTTGTGCTGGATTTTCATGAGTGGATTTCCCAGGGCTTCAGGGAGTGACTTGCAGGAGGTGAATGACTGCAGCCCCAGCCTGTTCCCAGGAGAGGAAACATCCAAGTCTGGAATTTTTTGTCATAGTTTTTTGGTGCTGTGGGAAGGTGACTCTGGATACAGGAGCTCATTAAAAAATATGTTGGTATAACATTAAGATCTATAAATGTTTTTGGCAGTAGTCTGTACATTATGAAAGTGAAGGTACTGCTAAAAATGTTAAAGGACATGTAGTGACACTGTACAACGTTCTAGGATAGGAAATCCACAGTGCTATTGTGAAGGAACAGTTTTAGGAAAACAGAATACCATAATTATCCAAATTTGAATCTTGTCAGGGCACTAGATTTGAATCTTGGCAGTGGGATATTTTTATGATCACTGACAAAAATTGTTTCAGTCCTGTGCCTCATCTACTAGCCAATACTGGGCCCCAGCTTGAAAAACACCTTCTTAGTTTCTCTATTTAGTATGTGAGGAAAAAGTGTTGCTGATGATTTCACTAATGTTTCCTTTTATGATGCCATTTCAGTTTTGAGATCTGACAGGAAATAAAACTGAGCTACTACAATCACAGGTTTTTATAACTTCTTTACATATAATTTATTCATGTTTTAAAACTGAGCTCATTGTACCTGTGTTACAATTAAAATACCTTTATTTGACTGTTTTGCAGATACAGTCTGAGATTTGTACCTAGATCCTTATTTAGATATCCACTCTGTATCCCAGAAATCAGCAGTGGGAAAACTTGAACATTCAGTGCTATTAATGCTGAACTTGTGGGATTTCTGCATTCAGATCTGAGTCTGAATGAGAGCTCAGCGACCTCGGCCAAGTCTGACAACACAGAGCAGAAGCTGGAAAGACCTGTTAAATATCAGGCCATTCCCTCAGTTCTCACAGGAGTGTGCCTTATGAGTTCAGGGGAGATGGAGGCCTCCCTGGCAGTCAACTTTCTATTGTGGACCTCGAGTAAAGTTTTGATTTTCATCTGTGCCACCAGATTCACTTTGATTCCTACAGAGGCAGGTGCCACAAACCCAGAACTGCAAAGCTACATAACTGACTGGGCAGAAAGCTTGAAATAATGCCCAAGAGAATATCTTGAGCAATAGGGAGTGTTAACAGGCAAGTAGTTTTCCTCTGGGAATACATTTTTTTTTTCCTTTTTACCTGCCCAGAGAAGTTTCTCCCTAAGAAAATACTTCATGGTACTTGGCAGGTGAAAATTGCCCATAGGAAGTATATCTTCTGATTGTGCTAGCCTGCACATATTTGACTTTACATGTTTTCCTAGGAGGATCAGGGCTGGAAGGGGAAGGCTTTAGGCAGCATATTTGCATGCTGAACAGAGTAATAAATCAGAATATTTGCACGAGTTTCTAAATCAATCTCATCCTATTATACTTTTTCTGTTTTTGCTCTGGAAGTCTCTTCTCATGTGGAAGCTGGGTTTTTTAAAAGGTTAACACATAAAATTATGTCATGCCAACGTTTTGTTTAACAGGCAAAAGAAATTATAAAGCTGAGGATTAACGAAGTTAAAGTCTTCATTTAAGAAAATGGTAACTAGTTGAAGATTTTTACTTTGCACAGCATTTGTCCCCATTTTTGTATGTGGATGGAAGTTGATATAGCATCCTTTTGAATTCTTCTGTCTGCTTTATGGGTATATGGTGTGTATGTATATGTGTTTATTATTTTTAAAAGGTAAATAGCTGTGAATATTAGAAATTGTAATGAACTATTCATATTTTAGATGAGTTTAAATCCTCTCAATTATTTTCTTGTGGATTGAATACATTTAAAGAGATTTTATTTCAAAATGTATTGTTTCAGTACTCTTAACTTTAAAATCTGAGAGCTGAAAATTATACAGTGGATTATACAGTCATCTGGTGCTCATAGATGTCTACATGTTTTAGACAAAAAAATGAAATAAATGCTTTATAACTTGTACCCATGTTACAAAAACTAATTTGGATTGTAAACTGTGCTGCAACTTTAAAATCAAATTAATTCTTGTGCTTCTTGTAAACCTTTTTTGCATTCCTCACTCTGTATTTATTGTACAGTAATTGTAAAAGGCATACTTTTTGTCTGTCCTCATTCATGTATATAGCACAACATATAGCAAAGACGTTTTACAATTGTTTTGTAGAATGAGGAGGTAGAATTTATTGTTATTTTGTAGAATGGCTATAAAGCTAATTACAGAGCTTACTTTTTAAAATAAAGGAGAACAAGATAAGAGCTAAATTCTCTTTATCTTAAGGTCAAACTCTCTTTAGGTTTAAGCTTATTTCTAAATGTTGTAAACCAAACAGAGATAATCCTTGTGTAAACTGAAATGAGCTTTTGCATAGCATTTTATATCAGTTTAACTAAATTGAAAGCAAACCTTAAATAAAAGCACATAACTTTTCATCTAGACAACTCTTGGCTGAGTATTTTGTTGGCTTAATATACTAGCAAATATTTACTACTTTTCACATTGTTATCCTTAATTTGTAGCATATTGTGTAAATCCAATTTTTACTTACATACCATATAAATAGCTTTTGTGGTCTAGCATGACATATACAAAGCAATTTGCATGCTAAAATAGATAATCCATATGTGGCTAATTGCAAGAGAGTGTAACACGTATATTATTGTGTGCTTTTGTAATTAAAGATAGGAATGCAGTGCAAAGTAAAAAAGAGGAAAGACATGCATTCAACATTGATTTTATGTATTTTGTATTCTTTGTTGTGTCCTCTTAATATTCTCTAGTTACTGGAATCTGTTAAATATTGTAAACATATTCATTTAGGCAAGTTGTTAGTCCTATAAAATGCTGTGGAAACAATTTTTTACAGTTCTTTGCAAGCAAAGGCTTCTTTTGAAAAAGGTGATGTGTGACTCAATCTGAGACCATTCTTGTAATACTGCAATTATATATCTGGACACCACTCTGGAACTCTATAGTTCCAGGCTAGAAATGATAATTCAGTGTGTCCGTGATTATTTCAATAAATACATCTGACTTGCTCAGTGTTGTTATGTATAACTTATGTTCTCTGGATAGGACTTTACTTTTTCACAGTGTTTTTAACTTGCCTACCAAGCCAAGGACAGAAATATGCAAAATGATGATAAAGAAGATTCTTTACCTTGGAGATTATCAAATACAGCACAATTCTTTTCCTGCAGACTAGATTAATCTGCTTAATATATACAGAATTGCAGATAGAATTATGAAAATAATTGGTATCAATTACCACACTAGCTTTACAGCAGAAAGATTAAAGGGCAAGTGAACAGAATGTCCTGGCTGCTGTTACTATGTTCCCCTTAACGGTTCCATTTTTTCTAGTAACCTGGAGTAAAAGGAAAAAAAAGGAAGAAGAAAATCCTCCAGTTGATTGTGAAATATCTGTGATGATAGTTTCTCTTGCAGCGAAGCTTTTTAGCTGTGCATAGTTCATGACCTTTAGCAAATGTGAACTGTAAGATAATGTAAAGATTAATAGTTGATTTAGTTTTCATTAAGTTAAAATAAAAGCATGGTGAGAGACATTAGTACTGCAAATTTGGTAACAAAGAAAATTCATTGAAAACCAGACACCCCCCCCCCCCCCCCCCCCCCCCCAAAAAAAAAAAAAAAAAAAAAAAAAAAGAAGGAAAAAAACCACCCTCTTTTTTACTTAGCTGAAAAATGTTTGGACAGCAAATTGTCTCTATGGTGGAGAGTCCTCTGTGGGAGTTTTGGCAGTCTGTGGTATGTGTCACTCCTCTCAGCAGAGCCAACTTTGGATGCTCTTCTAGCTGAAAAATCCATTCTGGAGTCATAGAGCATCTTTTCTGTTCTGGGAAGCTCCCCAGAACAGGAAAAGGGATGACGTGCATTCACCCAGACCCAGCTGCAGTCCTAGACCTCCTTGCATATCACTGTTTACCCCTCTTGGCCTCCCTTATTCCCCTTCAAGCATAGGGGAGACCTGCAGAGAAAGCAGGGAAGCATGGCTTCTTTCAGGTGTGTAGCTGGTGGAGAAAATATGGATATTTGCAACATTAAACCTAAATATCTCATGACAGGGAAGGTCTAATGCATGTATTGCCTGCAGAACAATGCAGAAAACCTTTCCCTTTGCTATCATCACTTTGCCTTTGACTAAGTTGCTGACTTTTCAATATTTAATCAGGTGTACAGAGCTGCTAGGTATCTATTAGCATCCATTTCAGTGTAACTTTGGATTGTGTGTGACAGATTGCACATATTTTGCAAAAGTTAAGCAAAAAAAACCCCAAACCCACCCGGCAGCTAATTTTACTATAGATGCAACTGCTAAAGTCATTAATTGCCCATCAGATAAAACTCTGTCACTTGGAAAAATTTGCTAGACTAGATGTCAGTGACAGGCTAGTGCTGTGCATGCATGTGTAGAAAATCCCATCAAGATAATTTAGCTAATATTGAGAATATGGTTGGGTAAAATGCACTTGATTTTAAGTCAAAAGTCTTCACTTCTGTTCAGATGTGCATCACACTAAAATCCCTGTGTTTCTGTGATCATTGACTGTACTGCATCTCTTCGCCTGTCTGGGCAGTAAGCAGCTCTCACGGGCTAACAGCCTGGGCTTGAGAGGATGAACCCAGATTTGCCATGGGTCCTCTTCTCACTTGGCATTTGCCTCTTGTGCTTGGAACCATACTGCTGCACCACCATGGCAAAGGTCAAGGCCTGACATCTACAACGGAAGGATGAAGAGGAGCCACTGATACAGCTGGATGACCAGAAGCTGGAACAGGCTCAAAGCCACATAGTGAGGGTCCTGGGGGAAACCAATTTCAAACTCTCCAAGATACAGGTGGTCTTCAGATCTGTTGCCAGAGCCATGGCTGTTGTCAGCCAGTGCCAGAAAGAGAACTTGAGGAAATTTTACAAAGTCAGAAAGCACAAGTCTCTTGAGCAAAAAAAGCGCTATACCCTACCCAGAGATTCACTGTTGGGGCATAAAACTGCTGTGTACCAATGTTCTTAATTATTTTGGGTATTTCCTCATTAAACAGAAGTTTGATTTGGGGGAGAAAAGGATTTCCCAGCTGGTTCATACATCAAGGAGAGGGAAACTGTGGCTGCGTAGACCCACTAAGGAAATCTGCAGAAGGACTTTACAGGATTTAAACATAAAATCGGAAAAAACAGTCTTGTGTAGGGAAGAGACAAGGAAGAGATGAAAATGATGGGATTAGGCAAAAGCCTGATTAACAAGAAGTGGAGAGAAAAACTGTCTGGGACAGGCTGGGAGTTGAGGAGAAAGGGCAGGTAAGATCACAGGTGAGGCATGTTTTGGAAAAAGATGCTGGGTTTGGGAGCTTGGGGAAAGATGTCTGTAAGTGGAAGTCTGTAAGAGGACGTCCAGACTAGAAGACATTTAGCAAAGGAGAGGGACTGGGAAAAGGCACATCTTTGAACATGGCTAGCAAGGCTTAGAGCCAGAGAGACTGAGACTCCCTGGATGTAGAGACAGGGATTGGAACATCTGAGGAAATTGAAGCTGTAAAACAAGGATACTCCAGATTATGCCTTGAGGAGCTGGTTAGCAGTGGATGTCTGTCAGGAAGAGTGAGAGCTTCCAGCCCTGAAAAAGGCACATGTGTGAGTGATTATGGAGCTGCACAATGGAATTTGGGCTGGTTTCTTTTCAGTTTTTGTTTGCGGTGTGTTGGTTTTCTTTTCTTTTAATCTGGGGCATTACACAAAAATAAACTGTCAAAAAACATTATTGAAGTTGCAGTTTCCGTTAGTTCAGGAGTCTCTGTAATGCGAATCTGTGTAACATGAGTCTCAGTGACACATTTTGTATGAGTTTACTGCGTCCTCATACCAATAGTCTGGTAAGGCTTTTTCAGGGCAGTAGTTTATATTATTACTTGCTGCTAAAGCATACCTGGAATCAAAGAAAATCATGGATATCACTTTTACATGAATGTGTATATGTATATACATACATACATATAGACATGTGCATGTATATGTGTGTATACATGTGCAGAAGGGGGAAATAGTTGATTATATAGTCAATATTTTTTTTTTTTCATTTACATCATATGGCATAAATGGGTTTGTTCAAGTTAAGAACTTGTTCAGGTTAAGGGCCTGTCTATGCTATTGAGGAGCATCTGCTCTTTGACAGTGGCTGTAGCAGATGCCTGTGGAAGAAAAATCAACTGTACAGTCATAGTTTACTGTTTCCCTCCATCAGGGTTTAAACCCAGGTAGCAGCCAAACACCATGCAGCTGCTTGCTCATGCTCCCCTTGCCCAAAGTCTGGGGGAAAATTGGAGGGGTAAAGGGAGACTCATAGGTTGGGATAAAAACAGTTTAATAGTTGAAATAAAATAAAACAATAATAAAAACTACAAATGGGTAATGCACAATGCAATTGCTTGCCACCCACCAACTGATGCCCAGCCCGTTCCTGGATAGCGATCCTGAAATACAAAGATCCTGCAATTGCAACCCTGGAAGTGAGAGAGACCCCCCCACTTCCTGGACAACCTCCTTTATATACTGCACATGACGTTACATGATATAGAATATTTCACTGGCCAATTTGGGTCCAGCGCTCTGGCTATGCTCTCTCCCAGCTTCTTGTACACCTGTGTACAACATGGGGAGTTGGAGAGTCCTTGATCTCTTAGCAATGGCTGAAAACATCAGTGTATGATCAACATTCTTCTCATACCAAATCCCATACTGAATCCAAAACACAGCACTATTCTAGCTACTATGAAGAAAAATTAAATCTATACCAGCCGAAACATTCCCAGTTTTCAGGTTCTACTGATCTATGGCTCAGAGATTTCCTGTTCTGGAGATGATATCTTAGTGTTTAATAGCCCTTGATGGATTTTTTCCCCCCACCCACAATATCCTGTGACAATTAATTTCACAGTTTTATACTGTGTGAGAGAAAGAATCTTCTTTTACTTGTTTGTACCTGCTGCTTGATGTTTATTAGTTCCTGTCATATGAGGCACACTGAAAAATTGTTCCCTCTTCACTGTCTTCATGCTGTGCTTCAGGATTATTTAGATGCTTGTAATAACTCTATCTATCTCCATCACCTCTTTTACAGGCTGAAAAGACTGAGTCAGTGTACCTGCTTGGTACACTGTGACTGTACTAGTCACGCTTTTCTGTGAGATATTATGATCTTACTCGGAAATAAAAAATTTAGATTTGAATTAGATCAGGTAGCCTAAAAACCATCAATACATTCTTTAAGTTCTGCCACAAAATCTTTTTGGAGTATATACCATATAGATACCAAAGCAGGAGTATTCTAAACAGTTTGCAACCTTTTTATGATTCATTTGCTAAATCACAGAATCAACTAGGTTGAAAAGGACCTTGAAGATCATCCAGTCCAACCATTAACCTAACACTGACTGTTCCCAACTACACCAGATCCCTCAGCGCTATGTCAACCCGATTCTTAAACATCTCCAGGGTTGGAGACTCCACCACCTCCCTGGGCAGCCCATTCCAGTGCCCAACAACAACTTCTGTAAAGAAATACTTCCTAATATCCAGTCTAAACCTTTCCTGGTGCAACTTGAGGCCATTACCTCTTGTCCTATCACTTATTTCTTGGTTAAAGACACTCATCCCCAGCTCTCTGCAATCTCCTTTCATGGAACTGTAGAGGGCGATGAGGTCTCCCCTCAGCCTCCTCTTCTCCAGACTAAACACCCCCAGTTCCCTCAGCCACTTCCCATACGACCTGTGCTCCAGACCCTGCACCAGCTTCGTTGCTCTTCTCTGGACACGCTCAAGTCATTCAATGTCCTTTTTGTAGTGAGGGGCCCAAAACTGAACACAGGAATCGAGGGGCGGCCTCACCAGTGCCGAGTCCAGGGGTGAGATCCCTTCCCTGTCCCTGCTGGCCACGCTATTGCTGACACAAGCCAGGATGCCATTGGCCTTCTTGGCCCCCTGGGCACACTGCTGGCTCCTGTTCAGCCGGCTCTCAATTAATTCACTTATGTCTTTGTTAGTATGGCTGCATATATAAAAATTTGAAGGAAACTGTATGCCCTCCTCCTGCTTCCCTTCATATAACTCAGAATAATTCATTAATATTTGGAAATATGATGTTTTAAATATCTGATATGAGGAACCTTGTTGGTCTATGTGCAAGAAACCCATGAATGTTTCTTTACAGATGGGATAAGCCATGCCAGCAAAGGAAAAAGGTAACATTTTAAGTCATCACCATTTTTTGTACAGAAAAAATACACTCACTGTATATAGGAACACATCTCATAATTTCTCATCTTTACTTACATGAATTTGGGGGCACAGATTTCATAATGGAAAGAAAACAGTAAATATTCCTAATGCCATTTTGATTGCATTAATTTATTTGCTAATACATTAATTTTGTTGTTCATTCTGCCTTTTTAAAACTGTGTATTTGATTTCTGCAGTCATGATTTTCCTTAAATGGGCAGGATTTGCAGAACTGAAAGAATTTGTAGATAATCAGGAATCTCTAAGGTAAAATCATCATAAGAAAAGGGAAAATTACTATGATTATATCCCAGGAAAATAACACTATACAGTTCCTACAAACAGCATGTATCTGTGGCTTTTCCTTAAGTTTAGCACAGTTAACACTGCCAGGATTAAAAAAAAATTTTTTTTTCAGTAACTTGCTATTCTCATAGCACCTTTCTTTAGCATGCTGGCCAAATACTTCCCTTCCTTTGCTTTGAGGCAATCCACTATTCTCTAGCAACAGGAAAACCTGCAAAATTGCACGTAATTTGAGTCCTACCCCTAGGATCTTGCTTTTATTAAAAATTACTGCATTGATTTTAAAAAGTAACAGTAATGGTAAAAAAATCACCACAGTAACTCTTTTGTAAACTGTTGTTGTCTTTAATGTGTGTGTCAATTACAGTCTATGGTAATTTTATTTTAAAATAGAATGAAGGCAAGTGATCCAATGAAAATGTTAGGTCACTGGTCTCCCTCTTAATTTTCCAGTCAATAAACCAGGGGAAAAAAAACTTCCTTGGAGCAGCAATGTGTCTCCCACAACTTGGTTCAAAGGATGTTCTAGGAAAGGCTCAGCAGGCAGTGATCCGAGATGCGCTGAGGTAGGCAGAAGGTACTCAACACACTGCGCAGCTAAGCCTGAAAGCAATGTATGAAGCTTCTTCTATCACTCTTCAAGCAGATGTGTCGATAAACCCCCCCCACACCTCTAAACTGCATGGAATCCAAACCACTCTTACAAGTATTAAAAGTTACTGCTGCTTGAAATGCTTAATCTTTAGATCAATCACAGCAGAAACATTAGAAATGTTTGTGAATTAAGTCCAATGAACAAAAAATTCAAATTATATTTTCCTTTCTGTGGTTTGCCTACTCTATTGGTATTGTGAGCAATTGTGTGGAAGCGAATGTGACACAATTAACAGCAAGTTTTTTTTTTTTTTTTTTTTTTTTTCCTGAGAAATGACTACTTCATGTCTCTTTCTAATTGTGGGTACAGTTTCCATCTGAGTATTTGTCAGGTATTCTTTGTGATAACGCAGGGTAGAATTCTCTATGGAAATTTCTTCTAGCTTAAATCCAATTTGCTGTCTCATGCACATGAGACTAAAATAAGGTACTTATGTGCACACACGGATTTTGTATGTTGGTTTGTATACAAATTAAAATTACACAGAATGTGTCCATGTAACAAGTAACAACTACCAGAGAAAAATATTTTACTGTAAAGTACAGGGTGCTTAATGTTCTTTCTGCAAGAGTAGCAGTGGCAGACAGAACTAAGGTATCATCCCACAGCAAAAAGGGACATGCTACCCCTGGGGTAAGCTTTACTGCATTGTAGCAAAACCACCTTTCTTTTAGGTTGCTAATTCTTATTGAAGCCTGGGGTGCCATTACAGGGGTAATTGAAAATCTTTTGGGGAGATGCATAAGGCAGGATGCCAATATACATTTAGGTGGATTTTATTCTCTGTCATTGTGAGCTTTACTTGGTAGAAATGTCTGTTTCCTAGACAGAAAGAATTTCTGACTAAGCAGCGTAGAGCACCACCTAATTCTTCTTCCTGTCTTTGGTGTACACTAGCTCGTTGTCAGTGAGATGTGGCAAAAGAGGAGGCAGCTCAGAAGCAGACGTGGTGCAAGGCTGAATATGTGACCTTATTGATTTTGTCTATCTTGACTGGACTATCTCCTTAGGAACTTTATTTAAAAAGACTTTGCAATTTTGTTCATCTTGAACAATGCAGTGATAGCTCCTGATAAGGTTACAGCTGCTCAGAATTTGCTGATGTAAAAGGCCCATAATTTTGTTTTCAGAAAGTAATCAGACTGCTGTGTCTGTGTAACTCCAGTTTTGGGACTAAAAGAGGTCCAAGGGCAAAGAGAACCAAGCACAGTGGTGAAGGAAGTCTTTAACAGGACATGTGTAGAAATCACTGAGATTTTGGAGAAAGCTTAAATTTGAGTGTTTAAGTTAACAGAGAAGGTGAATCACAGGAAGAAGTAAGTTTGGAGGACATTCAGCATACATATTTTTTATTCATAGCAGGATGAGAATGCCACCTACTTCTCTGTGTTATTTGCCTCTGTTTTAAGTAGAAGAAGCTATCTACAACACTGATTTGTTTGTGTATGTTCACCTTGAGTATGAGCTCCTGGGCAGGGTTAATTTGGAATAATAAGGCCACCTATTGTTCTGACTTTCCCATACAATGTAATTAGGTTTTCTTTCTCTCTTTATGTCAGAAGCCTTTTATGGACTGAGAGCTTTGATGCAAGGAAAAAAAAAATCTCCAGATTGCTAAAACATACTTTGGAATTTCTTAGTATGTTCATACCATCAGTGCAATTTTATTGCTTTTAGTAACAAAGGGTCTTTAGCCTGGGTTTGAGCAGCTACACAGCACAGTAGTATATTTACTGTGTAGCCATTACTATTTCAAAGGTAGTTTGCACCAGGGATTATGATAGAGCTTCTTACGCACGTGAATGCTTTGAATTTTAAATACGATCTCTGATGTTTATGCATTTGTGGTGCAGTTTTCACCGATTCAGGCTGCTGAACTCTCTCTCTGAAGCTTCATTTGGTACTTTTTTCCCCCAAGATGGGGATGGTCTTCAAGTATCCCATAATAAGTACATTTTTGCATTTTAAACTGCCTCTGAAATATAAATACTATACTATCTCCACTGGCTTTTTATTTTGGAGTTACAGGATGAAACTTTTATCTGTGGTGCAGAGACATGGTTTTTTGTGTGTTAGATGCTAATAAATGAGTTCCAATTTCCCAGCAGACCGGCAATTTGGAGAAAATCCTCTGCTTTAATTACAAGTTCAGAGTTTCCAGATGTGTAGCCGGTCGGACTCAGTGTCTACAGTTGTACAGCATGTACTCATTTACTAGCTCATCACCACTGAAATAGGAAAGGACTCCTTTGCCTCCTACTTCCCTTCCTTTCTGCTTTAGGCTCCCTTTGCCTACCTTGTTCTGGCTCTGGGTCTCGTGTGAGACACCTTACTAATACAGCAGATAAAAATGACCATTTGTCTTAATGAATTAGATCAGATCATGGCAGGATCCAGTGGATGCCACAGCCTGTGCAGGAGATTCTGGGTCTTCATGGCTAGGAGCAGAGGAGGAGAAAAGGAAGACAGTCCAGAAAAGCAACAAGGTTGCAGCTTCCTTAGATGATAGGATCATTGCTACCTATGAAGCCATGGTCTATGGGGAACATGTTCACTCTCAACTAACATGAGACTGCAACTGCATGAAAGTTGCGGTCCTTCTCAAATCCTCAGCCCAGGCTGACACAGGCTCCTCACATGCTCAGGTCTGGACAGAACAAATCTCATGGCAACACTGGCTGAATCCTTCCTGCTGCACTCCCTGGTTCTAGAAGTGGGGACAAATTAAGTGCCAGGTGGGACAGATATCTTACCTACCGCATGAAGTTTCAAGAATGCAAAAGATTAAAATTTTAGTATAAAAGGCAGGTCTGGTTACCCTGCATCATATCTTTACCGTTCCAGATTGAAATCTAGCTTGGGTACTTACTCAACATCTCAAAACCGCAGATGTTGAGATCAGTTCAGGCATCTGGGAAGTAGTGGGCTACTCAGAGGTGCTCCAGGTATCCAGCATTATTAGGTACTGCTCACAGTTTCTCTGTGAGATCAGACTGTATGAAAAATAGTGCAAGCATGCAATCCTCAGACACATCAGCTGGTGCAGTCATAACAGTGAAACTGAGTTTGCAATGATTCTTTGCTCAAGCGAAGAATATTTACTATTCTTTCTGGGAACAGATAATTAGGGAGGAAGTTCTGCATCATAAGGGGCATTTCTGAGAAGATTCTTGGATATGCTGTAGTTGATTTTCGGGGCGGTGCTTAGAGGCCCAAGTTAGCCTAATGCTATTCTTCTGAAGTTTATAGAAAGCATATTCACTGACTGGGCCAACATGATATATTGATTTTGTTCATGTGTTTCTGTTTATGATGACTGAAGCTGGGATTGTGGTGATATAACTCCAAAGATCATTAATCTTCTAGCATCTTTTTTGTTCTTTTCCTCTTGTTCAAGTTATAGATCCTAGCTGTAGATGTAGCTGGGAAATGGCTGGCAGAATGGAATATGATAGGGAGTTGCTGGAAAGGAGCCATTGCTGTGCCTTGTTACAGATTCAGAGCAAAAGCTTTCAAAGAGCATTCATCCGGCATTCCTACACAACCACAGTGTGTGGCACTCGTGAAAAGTGTTTGGAAGAAGGCATCTGGCTCACCTATTTCACTTTTTAAAGCACATATTGACCACAGAGTTAAAGCTGGTGTAAGCAAAACAAAGCAATTTTTATTTTTGCTGGATTGAAACAAAATCAAAAGGTCCTTTTGCTTAGGCAGAGAAATTAAAACACAGTAAGTCAAACAAAGCGCAATGAGGAGTAAAAAGAGCTGTTAACTTTTCAGTGATTTGATTCATTTGTTGTAAGAAATGGAAATAAAACTGAGAATTCACTTAGAAAGTCAGACATTTAATTGTCTAAAAAAATAACTGTTAAAGCAATCATGAAATGCACACATCCTGTGAAGAATTCTAATTCTAATTGCTGTGTGTATAACTCCATCTCTGAGTGTGTGAGATAAATTCAAGTGAAAGCAGTGCCTCTGAATGGAGTGCTTTGATCCAGGTGTAGAAAGGGATCCAGAGTTATCATCTGTAGCTGCTTCCTTGCTGATGCCTCTCACAGTGATGAGACTGCTCTCCCAGACAGCTGTATGACTCCAATTTCAGGTAGATAATGATTTAATTACTCAGTTTTTGGATGGCTGATCAACATCATTGATCTAGAATGTGCTTTCAGTAACTCTGTGTATCTACCAGGTTGGTAGATATATGCTCGTGGGCTGAACTCTGGTCTGTTCAGCTGTGATAACAACATAATATCAGTTTATAATTAATACAACCACTTGTGCTTACTATCTGACTGTAGAGAAAAAAATACTGCCCCCTGACAATGTTAGTATTCATTCTTCTCTCTGAAATTTCTTGAGTAATTTTGTAAAGCTTATGTTCTCGGAGAGCAAACTGCAAGGAAGAATTTAAGATGATTCCTAAATTATGTACTTTAGTTCATACTATAGTTTAAAAGTTTTATGAAACAACTAAATAGTGTCAAAAACTTTAATTAGTTAAATTTTTACTTAGCACTTTGGTTATTTCTGTCGTTTGCTGATTTCATTACATGTGCAGAAGAACCCAGTCACAATTTTCTCCTTCCAAAGCAAGATGTTTGTGACTTTGGAAGACTGGTAGTTGTGATTTCAGTATGCTTCAGTATGTGAATGGATACAGTTGGCCACACAGATGAAGGACTGTTTTATTCACACTGCATTTAATTATACATCTATAATCTACACAGATTCTCAACACCACCTCTGCTCCTGGTGGCTGTGGAGGTGCTGTTATTGACAGGAGACTGGAATATGCTTGCAGTGTAGCTATTGTACATAAAAACTGTTTTGGGTTTTTCACTGACAAGAACTTCGTAAACAGTAGCCCAGAGAAAGGTGTTGTCATTGACAGATTCTCTCTTGGCATCTGGAATATTTTTACAGGCAAAGTAGAAAATGGTATCTTCAAGCTTTTGGCAGTTTATCCAAGTATTTCATTCAAGGTCACTCGGGCAGATCTTGTGCACTTCATACCAACTCGTTCAAGCTAAAATCACAGGGATGCCCACCTCTTCTCTGGGTCCCTGAAGTGTATCTTCTTTCTGCTGGGATTTAAACCATCAAGGCAGTTGATTTCTCTGTCTTCCATAAAGAAGTTGAGTGAAGATACTTCTGCTGTGTCTGATACGGTGTATACCATTTCTAATGTCTGCATCATGACAGAATAGACAGCTTGGAGTGAGTGGTTCTGAAATATGTTTAAGAACAAATAAATGTTCCCATATTCAAATTAATGGCCTGGAGCTTTTTTCTTACTCTGAAACTGCTTTGATTCCCCAAAAAGGAGTAGCCAATAGGTTTGGTGTATGGCACCAAAGTATAGTATGGCAGTAAAACATGGCAGAGTATATACTAACAAACACAGTATCTACAAATGGATGATTTTTTAATTATTGTTTACTGTAAAAAAATGTCTTGTGAAGAGACAGGAAATGGTTTGGTTTGGTTTTGCTTTTACTATAAGAATGGATAAGAGACAGGGGGCACAGCTTGGCATTAAGGGAGTGGTATCTCCTTGGCTACCTCCTATGTGAAAAAGAGGCAAGGCCAGCTCTGGACAGAGGCAAAACAGTCAATCACCTATGACAGCAGGCTCTTGGCAAAACGGCCACAGATCCCTAACCGAGCTTATCTCTTAGAGGCAGGGAAAATCAAACTTGCTCGTGTCACACAGCAGTGTCAGAAAGTGCAAGAAGGCACCTGCTTGGGGGGAACATTTATTATTCTCCAGCCAGGAAGAGCAGGATCACAGGCACAGTTTCCTAGATTCCTTGACAAACCTGTTTCATCTCTCACCTGCTAAGGCTGAAGGTACTATTCCAAGCAACTAAGTTTCAGATGATGGGGTTCAATTTTTGCTAAGAAACTCTAATAAGATAACTCTGCCTGGGACGATGTTTGGCTTGTCAAGCTGGATGTGACAGAAGCATGAGCATATGAGCACATGGGAGCAGAAAAAGAAAAGGTTCTGTTCATAAATCATTCTCATTAATCTGCCTTATAAATGAGGCAAAAGAAGGTTACTCACTATGGGCAACAAGAACCTCTAACCTCCTGTTAAAGCATCTCTCACAAGGCACTTCGTATAACTGATACAACTATATTCCACTCGTAGATTCATCACAATGCATTTGTTTCAAAAGTCTGTGCTTATAAAGACATGCAAATTACCTTGTCTAAAAGCTGGCTGTAAAGTGACTAGAATGCATGTTTTTGTCTCTTAATATATGTCCATTAAAATATTTTTTCCAGAAGAATTCTACAGAAAAATAACTATTAAACAGTCATTGAGATTGTTTGGATTTTAAAAGTTGTTTTTTTAAGAAAAGAAACTTGTTTATGGGTAATCTTCTAAAAGATTTTGTTAAGCACTGATAAAGTTGACTCTAAACCCCAGTCTTTCCCTTACTTTAAAATAGAGTTTATTCACTTGCATTATTTTTGAACTGCAGCATGTTTCATACATAGTTCAGGTGCTCCTCCAAGGCATCTCTGTTTTTATTAAGGGAAGAAATGAGTCATCACAGTGCTACTCAGCAAACGCTGTGTGGGCATGCTGAGGATGCAATGGCATTCCCAGCCTCCCAACCTAATCTGGCAGTGGTACCCTATGGAACCGTTACTCTGTCCCATTTGTGAACTATTCCAGGAGTTCATCCTTCCTACCACTTCAGAGGTGTGGTATATATGTCTTGTGGATGTCAGACATGGAAATTTTGTTATATGGTTAACTGAGCAAGGATATTTTTTAGCCGCCTTTAAAATATTTTAGAAATAATGACAGGAACTGAACTGCATCACTTGAAGCATTTTTTTTTTTTTTTTTGTACATGGATTGTTCTGAACCTCACTTTACATATGAAATAAGCTTGGTTGAACCCTCATGCACAATTTTTGTTAAGACAGCTCAAGATATTAGCAGAAATGCTGGATTGAGCAACTCAAGACTCATGGGTTTACATTTTTGACTTTGATTTTCTTTAGGCAGGGAGTGAAGAGAAGTCTGCAGAAGCCATACTATTTGCTTCAGCTGACAATGAAGTACAGATTTCTTGGATTTTTTGCAAAGCATATTGGTATGCTCTGCAAACACTTTTAACTTCACTTGACAGGCATTGATACTTACACAGATTTCTTCTTGTTATGCAATTATGGAAATAAGCCCAAAGGATGCTTAATCAATGACTAAATAACAGGGCTGAAATAGTGGTAATAAGAGCACAGTATCCTTACTAAGTGAGCACTGTCAGAAAGAAGCAATGATATTAATGAATTATAAACAGGTACTCTAGAGTACCACACCATTACACATTTTCCTACTAGGAGAAAACAATCCTTTCATGTCCAAAATCAAAGATACAACAGAAGCAACTGTTCTTAAATGGCAATCCTAACATTACGTGGGTTCATTTTTTGGAAAACATTGGATTAACATGTTACTTTTTTTTTTTTAACAATAAGGACTTAATTTATTTGCAGTAGAGAGAGCAATTTTAGTAATATTTTCATGGAGTCTTTTGCATATTACCCACCCATATAGCCTTCCTTGGCTGCAGATTTTCAGTCTGGATTTATGAATTTATTTTGGTCTGCATCTGCTTAAGTATTTGAATAAGAAGTTTTTTATATGTATGTTATTTTAGGGCACTTCCTTTACTCCCTTCCCCAATGTACATACAACGTGTGATTACATGAGGTGTTACTGAAGAAACGAACTTTTGAGGACAGATGTCATGTCTGTTGCTTATCATGTCCCCGTTTCTACACTCATTCATGGCAGTAGATCTGAACTCATTCCTCTGACAGGAAGACAGTGTAATATAAAACTGATGTTTCAATCTGAAAATTCAGTATATTTTGCTTTAGAACAGAGTTCCTCTGAAGTGGGATGCTATAATAGCTGCTGAATCTCAAACAGAGCATAAATGGCACTGATCCTTGATGTAGACCAAACTGAGAAGAACTGGAGGCAGTTTTCATCCGAGTTCTCAGGACAACAGTGAACTAGGCAGGCAAGAGTACTTCTTTCAATATACAGTAATGTCTTGGAACTCAGAATGTTGTGGAGGCCAAAAATACAAATGGATTCAGAAACCAACTGGATGAATTAATGCAAAAAAATTCCCCTAAAGATATTAAGTGCTAAGACGTTGGTAGATTCTGGCTTATGATGTCCTAAGATGCATGTTTTCACAAGCTGCAGGATAAGTATCTCTGAATACTTTTTCCTCAGAGCCCTTTCCTAGATGTCATCACCGATCAGTTAGAGGTGGGACATGGAACTACACTGAACTAGACTGTGACTAGGTAGACCAATATAGCCACATTTATCTGAGATACAGTTGACTGTGTGTGTCCCTTAAATAACAGTCTACATGATGGACCCTGATTGTCCATAGAACAGTAGTGATAGTAGTTAACTAGAGAAAAGGAAATTCTGATCATTTCCTGGTCAGTCAGTCAAAAACTGGAAGATATGGAAAAAACCTAGCGTGACATGATACTAAAAGAGAAGAAGCAGTCTTGTTTACACTGCTTGCCTGGAAGGTGTTTCCCAGCACCCTTACCTGCAGGGTATCCTGTGCCAGCCCCTTCCTCTGCGATGCTCACCTCTCACCTTCACCTTGAGGAAGAGGGATGGGGTGGCCTGCCAGTGGGTGCACCACGGGCAGGGTGGTGGGGAGCTGGAGAGCAGCCCTGCTGCAGCATCACTGGGGCAGGGGCGGATGGTCTGGGGGCCTGAAATGGAGTGCCTGGGCTCTGGGCAGGGTGGGGAGAGCCCCAGGGGCCTGGGCAGGGACAGGCAGGGCTGGGGATGCCCTTGAGACCTGGACAGACTCTTCACAGAGCGGGCTAGTTATGGACTCCACACGAAAGGCTTTCTCACTAGGAAGTGAAAACAGTGAGCTTAGGCTATTTTAATTGGTACTGGCTGACTAACGGAACAAACCCCATATTAATAAAAACCAGTGCTGCTGAAAGAAAAAGCAAGAGAAAAATGCTTGTTTTCTTGCATCCTTTTCCAGAAGGCAGAAGGAAAAGACAGAATGGAAAAAAATGAATTATAAACAGCACAGGAAAGATCAGCTCAAGGAGTTGTTGAGAGAAAGGAATTTTGAATTATAAAGAACTAAAAAAGCTTCAGCCCGCTTGCCTGAAGTGCTAGAACAGCTGTGTTGTTCTAGGGTCAGAGGTGGCCTCAGGCAGGAGGACACATGTGCTACCATGACCCACCAAACTTGCTGGACACCTGAAGCTGGAATGGGCCACCAGGATGTCCAGGTGCTGGGGAGATCCATTTGTCCTGGACCGGGGTGCTGGCAACTGACCATGCTTGGGGTGACTGCAGGAGAGGCCAACAATTGGTCGGGCTGAGCTTTTTGACTCAGGGAAGACCTGGGAGATGGGTGACTTCTTCTTGAGAGAAATCTGAGTAAAGGAGTCCACAGTACAAGGTAAATTAGAATAGCCATCTACTCCATGCATAATTCCTCAGGCAGTATGTATTGTATATATTTACCTCAGGAAGAAGACAGGGGCGATGCTGAGTGCATTCAAGAGAAAGAGTGAATTAAAGTAGGAGACTGATGGGAAAACATATTAATATCATATTTCCTTATTCATGGAAAAGGTCTCGAGATATCACATGACTGATAGTGTTATGGAATATAGTAACGGACTGCTTAAACTTCCCTTACTGAAAAAACTGCAAATGGCTTGAGATGGCACTCAGAACATTTACAAGGAAATTTTAAAGAATTTAGGAAATAGATTGATCTCAAAGTATTTTAAATTAGGAAATTGCTTCAGGAAATTACTTCTAATAAGGGTTTAACAGCTCGTAAAGAAGTCTATGTGCTATCAGGGCTTCAGGTATTTATGCTTTATGACCATATTAATTGAATTCTGTAACAGACCGTGAGCTAACATACAGACAGCTCATAAGATGTCCAGCAAATACTATGAGCTCATTTCCATGTTTTTTTACCCAAGGTAAATAAAACATGTAATCTATCTAGAGGTTGCAACAAGCAAAACCCAGCAATTCTAGTGTCACTGTGAGGTCCATGACACATAGTTGTCATCAGCAGGCTTGCCCACACTAAAATGGAAGTGCCCACTTCTGACTGTGGTTTTGCTGGAGGATAGGTAGTTCACAGGCTTTAGTTACCCAGAAAATGGAAATCACACACTCTTTCAATAGTGAAGATGTTTTCTTAGAAAATAAGCATGGGTGTAGGTCATAACTAACTCTGGATGCCTAAACAGTAGAGACTCACTTCATTGCATAAGTGTAGGCTTCTGTGCAATTTGTGATGCTATCCACTGTGGTTGCTGGCTACTACACCAAAACAGAGTGGGCTTCTTATACGTTCCCTGTCATATCTGCCAAAGCCATAGGGTTGTTACATACCCTGCAGCAACTCAGAACTCACTACATGCTAATGTTTAGGTAGCTCCAGCGAACTAGTGTAAGCAAGTCATTTGTGGTCTCTCTATAGGCAAGAGAATTTTGTCCTTACTTTAGGAAACAATAATAAAAATGATACAAAAGTAAGTCCCTTTAATCTTGCTTGAAGCCTTTTTGTGTTGTGGAAACTACTCCTCGATGGGCAGGTCTTCCTCCCCTGAGATAGGGTCTGAGCTGGATATAACATTCCCTCTCTGGAGATGCTGATCTTTCTCTTTTGATATGGTAGAAGTGACAACTAGTTTAGCTAGCACATGCCTGTGTGAGATTAATCTAGCCTTAGACATAGTCTCGGGATGGAACAGTGTGACAAGGTGTGGAGAGGGAGAGGAGTTACTCTGTGGGTAGAATGAGTAGGTCTGGTTGACTCGAGGCAGACTGGCAGGAGTGGTGTTCTGTCTGCAGCGAACCAAACCATTTCATTTAGGATCAGCACTGTGCTCACTGAGAATAGGAAACTCCTAGTAGGGCTGCAGCTCATGTAGCCTCATCTGAGCCAGCTGCCAACGAGCTAGCAGTGGGTACTGCTGGCTGCATAGATGGCAGTAAGCTGGATCTTGGCATGGATCACCTGCCCAAAATGACCCTAGTTCTATGAGAGAGAGTCTGTACTGAGCCTGCTCTGCTGCAGTTACACTGCCAGCAATATTACAGCTAGCTAATTTAAAATAGGCCTCTGTATGTATATATGAGCAGGTTATATTCTTAAGAGTAGCACTGGAAATTTCCCCACAAACCGATAATTAATTGTGTTAATTATACTTAGAAGTAAAATTTGCACTACTGTCCCAGCTGGTGAGTAGAAGGTATAGATGATGGAGTTTGCTCGCTGGGTTCTACTTCACAAGAATAATGTGATTACGTCTCAGTAGAAATGGTGGATGTTCTGAGGATTATTTTAAATCAGATTTTGTATGTTGAGGTTCCTGAATGGAAAGCTATTGTATGCTCTCTGAAACAGGAAAATGACCCCTCCTAAGTTTGTGTTCAGCCATTTTGCTAAGTGCAATTATGTGTTGGTGAGCTACCACAATTTTAATAGAAATGCCTTGATACTTTAATAGAATTTCCCAGATTATCAAAAGTCAATGGTAAGTGAACAATCTGGGCATTTGCAATTGTTCAGTGTTAAACTGACTTCTGTCCTAGATACAGGAACTGAAATTAGTGGTATTTACTCAGGCTTAACACCCTGTATTACCCTTGCAGAAATGATAACCTAGAGGGGAAGTATTCAAGATGGGGGGTAATCTTTAAACAAAAATAGATGTTTGTTTTTTTTTTTTTTTAAATCCTAGTTCAAAGAGCATGCAGACATATAATTTGGGG
Source organism: Athene cunicularia (assembly GCF_003259725.1). Classification (NCBI taxonomy): domain Eukaryota; kingdom Metazoa; phylum Chordata; class Aves; order Strigiformes; family Strigidae; genus Athene; species Athene cunicularia. The sequence goes on along the minus strand of NW_020799097.1, from coordinate 56,350,744 downwards.
ATGCAATGCAATTACCAGAAATAATTTAAAATGGGTTACTTCACTTGAGTATGACTCTTTGAAGAATAAATAGTAATTGTTTTAAATGCATAATTACTTTAATATTGGCTCCTTTCAGCAACTCACAGACTCCTAGATTAAGCTCCAAGTCCTGTGTATCTGTCCACTCAAATTCTGTTTATTCTTCAGGCTGTCATAGCTCCATTATTAAACCCCTTGAAGCCCTTTGATGTGTTCCTGCACATAAAAAGACTGGTGCAGACTTTCATGCAGCCTGATCTTTGCTATGCTAACTTTTTTTCAGCATAACTGAAGTCTGAGAACAAGTTGAAGTCATCATTAAGAAATCTTGTAACAAGAAATACTGCATTTTATAAATATATTGATAATAAAAACATAAAAATGTTTTTATGCAAAGCCTTGCCTGTGAGGCTGTAGATATATATTTCTGATTTTCAGAAAGCAAGCCAGTATTGGAAGTTGGCTGTGTTTATCTGGAAGGCAGAGACAGAATGACCTGCTTTGACGTTACTGCTAAATACCATGCTTTGACATCTGTTGGGATCTAGCACTTGGGATTTATGTAGCAAGTCCTTTTTGGACGGTGCTGTGAGTATCAGCTTGTGGACTCTGAGGTGCTGCCCATCTGTGGCATTCAGCTGGGATCTGTTGATCTACACCACCAAAACAACCTTGATTGCTTATTTTTGCCTGATTTGTACATGGTGACAGCCATACCTATGACACAATTGTCCTTCTGCTGTCCTGAACAAGTGAGAGTTCTCTTCGCAGAATGTATACAGACATCCCACCTCTGTGCAAATACTTAACAAAGTAAATATAGCCGGAGGCCTCCCTAAGTTTACTGTATGCCCTCTCCACTTTTTAGAAGCTCATCTTAGAGATGGCTCTGTAAGGTTTTGGATGGTGAGCTGCTGAGATCCTGGCTCCGATGGACTCATGTTGTCAAGAAGCTGCCAGAGAAAGGCACTCAAATCTCAGAGCTGAAAGAAAAGACTTTCTCATGGATAATTCCAAGGTTCTGACAGATCCCTAAAATCTGTACAAATACCAGAGGAATACAAGGAGTTTCTTGGACATGAGGGTGAAAAGAAAAAACAGGCTGTCCTTTTTCCATGGTTTATTTGAGGAAAAATTTCCTTTATATTTTTCTTTTCCTTGATCATGCTCATGTAACTTATAGCTATTAAGAAATCCATGTTGTCTTTGTAACAGAGCAGTACTAAAACATGAGCTCCGTGTGTTAACCCAAACCTGATCTGAACAACTAATGTCAAATTTTCTTCAATTCTCTGTCTCCTTTCTGTTGCCTTTCACCACAAGAGAAAGACTTCTCAATGCGGAGTAGCAATACATAGAATCAACATGTGCTTATTCTAAAGCATTTTATAAGCCTTTATTTATAAGACCATTGTACAGGATAGTAAAAGCACATAGGTGTTAAGCTCTCAAGGAGGCATGGTCATCATTTGTTCTGCTCTCTTTCTTACAGTTTTCAAAGGTGTATGTTGTAACAGAAAAACCCGAAGACACGGCATTGAGACGTTCGTTGTTTCTTGCCTTTTCCTCCGACTTCCCGTTTTTCAGGATTTTACTTCCGTGGGGGTTCTGCAAATCCTCGATCTGGTCTGAAGGTGGCAGCATCTTACTTCCATAGAAAGTTTCAGTCCTGTTTGGCTGTTGTGACTTGATCCTGATATTGTCTAGGTAGTCTACATGAGACACATTTTTAGCTAAGGAAATGAAGGCGTATTCTGTGATTGCTTTCTGGAGCAAAGAGCTTTCATTGTGAGAGACAACATCCCCAGAAAGTCATCTAATTGTTGTCTACAGATAACTTGCAGTGTATGGTAGTAAAAGCAGAGTAACTCAATACTTTGCTATTTGCATTTTAATGCCATGGTAGTACTGTTACAGAAGTTCTCTGGCTGCAGCTACCGCTCGCCCCTGGTACAGTGTTACGGCATGCCTGCTGTGACAAGCCCTCGGGGGGATGCTCATTTTCTGTACATTTGGGGTTCTCTTTCAGCTGTGCTGTACCCTCTAGCACTCTTTGGATTTTGGCTGCTCAGCATGTGGAGGGTGGAGGGGATCTGTATGTGCCACTATTACCCTGGACAGAATTATTACCTAGGCCAGTTATACTTGGGTAAAGAGTTGACAATTTTACAAACTTCTGTTCAGAGATGGTTTTGTGATCAAAGTGTGTGGGGACTGAGATGCCACTGGCTCTCCCTCCTGCTGTAAACTTCGCTTGTGAATTCAGGCCACTTCTTTCAGGTGTGGGTGCCCCACTTGCCCAGTTTGGAGGAGAGGTAACAACCGGATTGCCCACACACATTTTTTTCTGTCCTGCCATCTTTGGCTGTAGACTTTGTGGACAGGAAGTATCTCATTTGGCCAGGGACTAGCACTGGGGTAAGGGGAAGGTTCCCAGTTTGGACCAAGAAGGGCTGTCATTATTACTGTAGCATAAATAATGATTCAACATCCACTTAACACTAGGACAGCCCTGACTGCAGCTCTTCACTAAATGGGAGGGAGGGGGAAACTTGCACAGCTGTGCGATGCAGGCTGTACCGCTGGGGATGGGCTGGGTAGCTAATGGTTTCTTAGCCTCTCTGGTAAATCTGTGTCTGTAATATCACAATGGTATATGAAACAGTTTGTCTAGCTGTAATACATCTCCCTGCTTTTTCTTTTTTGATCTTTAAAAAATTTTTCCCTCTTCCCCCCCCCCCCCCCCCCCCGAAATGTCACTGTTGAAGACCTTCATAATGGATGAATAGATCTAGACAATAGCTGCACTGACCATGCCAGCTCAACAAGGCTGAATCACACACAGTTTATGCTTCAAGCTCTGTGTTCAGAAGGAAAGAAAGTGGAAAATGTTTTGTGCCTCTGACCTCTCAAGTGTCATCTTCTTAGCAGCTCAGATCACTCTTCAAAATTCTTCTATTACTCATTCAATTCCCTGACATCTGTTTCATTGTTTCCTGACCAGGCAGTAATCCAAGTAACCAAAAAAAAATTTTTTTTTGAGGCAGAACACCTTGTCTGTAAGCTTGCAGGGATGACAAACCACAGTAAATATTCCTGACTGTGTGAAGCTCCATCATTACAACTTGAAGATCCAATTGAGAAATGGGACAAGGTAAAGATGTGTGTTTATAAGAAGCAGTTCTTTGCTGAGCTAAGAGTATGTGGCATACCACATGTATCCCTATCAATGACATTGCCATTGGTGTCACTAATGACACAGCGATGTCACTGATAAGAATATGCCACTGATTACTACTCACCAGTCTAAATAAGGATTGCACCCTAAGAAGCAATAAAGAAGAGAACGAGTGGATCAATAGATTGTCTCGATCAGCTAATTTATTTGGATGATAAAGAGTTGTCAACACACTAGCATTATGACTCAAGTTACAGACAGTCAGAACATCAACCAATTCTGGCAATTACAGAGCTATGACAATAACACCAGCTGGGGATCTGCTCTGTTAAATGACCCTGGTGTTGATCTCATTTGCTGGGACAAATGTAAATTCATTACTTCACTGGAGTTACTTGCAGTATCAGTGAGCTCAGAATTTGGCTGACTATCCATTACTAATTTCTGAAGCATCATTTTACAGCATTAACTGCTTATTCTAAAAATCTAGGATGGCTAAGCCATCCACAACCACTTTACATTACCTTTTAGTAACAGGATCCTCAGATTCCCTGTTGAAGTTAATGGTAAAGATTATATTTTTCCAGAAGTGTGTGGAAATCCCAGGATGCTTTGGGTCGCAGAACTTGTCCCCTGAAATCACGGGCAACCACACGATGGGTTTTTTGCTTGTGCAGAGCAGTCCTGAAGATACACATCCTTTCCTTCTGTACCTCTCTAAACACTTTATGAAGGCAGTTAACCATTATAACTACATATTCAAGACCTATTTAAATAATAATAAGCTGCATCAGACTGAGAATATGAAGTCTATTGACACGCATTACTGGTGGCTGAATGCAAGACTGCTTATGATACACCTGATAGATACGCCAGTAGGTCTCTCACTACAGTTTGGCAGTTCATTGCTGTAGAAGCACGCAGCAAATTAGAGTCAGCCAGAGTCTTGGGTGTGGAAATTACAGTCAGTATTTCATGATTGTGTTGTATCCTCCAATGGGGATCCAGCAGGCATTGGGTGTTTAAATTAACCACGATGCATTAGTCTTGAAGATAACTAATCTTTTAAAAATATTTAAAAATTCAGATACATGTTAGGACATGCACCACAGGTCTTTGATATACTGCAGGAAATTTCTGGAAATTGCCCTCACAACGTACAGAGAGCAAATGACAGTCCCTAGTACTTGCTGTTTAATGTGAACAGTTCAAGAGGGTAAGGCTGTTTAGACCTCACTAAAAGGATGAAAACTGGATGAAAACTGATTCTGTTTGTTCTGTGAGCCTTTATAATATGTGGTGTAGGCTTGCCCCCTAATAAAGGGGTTAGATTTTTCAAATGGGTAACTTTTTACAAAGTAATCATGGCACATGTGAAAATGATGACAGACAAACCGCAGGCAATTAGGGGACTGATCTGGCTCACTTAAACATGAAAAAGTTTTGATGATTCTGTGAACCTCCAAGATATGTGGTGCATTTTGAGGTTTTTATTCCTGACCTTTACCATTGACTCTCTTCCTGCCAGCTGCAGCGGTCCACTGTGTATGAATGCAGCTTCTCTTGCTCACAATCAGACTCATGGGGTAACTCTGTGGTCCAGTGCTCCCAGTCAGCAGCAGTCAGCAGAAATGGCTAATGTGGTTGGATTGCTCAGAACTACATGTGAACAGACCTTGTTTCTTGTGTTAAATATGTCTGCAAGAGTGCTCATGGCATCAGGAGTAGCCTTGGTTTGTGTGACTTAAACTTGTTCTTATTTTTTAAATTCAGCTCAGGACAATAAAGGTGATCATTGATAGGAGAGTGTCCAGTGACATGTGCTTAGTCAAGACAGATGATAATTTAACTGATGTTGAACTTAAAAACTGATCTATATCTGTCTAAATCTGTAACTAAGTTTATGCATTGAGTTTACAAGGGGAATGAGGTTTTGTGATACCTCTTATTTTGGTAGATTCTACTTTACTTGGTCATACTGACTGCATGACTAAAGGATTCATAGTGTATAGTTGTCTAGCTGACATTGAAGCAAAAAAAAAAAAAAAAAAAAAAAAAAAAAAAAGTGGTGAGGCAGGCAAATGTGATTTTAAAAACCCCAGCAGATTGTACTGCTTTGTTCTATTAAGTCCCTCAGCTTCTGCCAGAATGTCCATGAGAGGCAGCAAAATTTTTATATGAAATATAGTAGTGAGATGAGGGTGCTGCAATGGAAACTTCAGGGGTTTATTTCCACATGTCACCAACTCAGTGCCTGACATTTGATAAATCCCATAACTGCTGTACAACTCAATTTTCCTTCCAGTGGCCTTGCCTTTCACCTTCATTAATTCCTGAAAGACTGTTAACACTTCAGAATCTTTGTCTGAAAGGTTTTAAGAAATGTGGAGGGTTGTAGTATGCAATAATAATGACGATAAATATCTATTTCATGCTTGCATATCTGTTTTTGATTTCTTGCTTTCTTTCTGAACCTAAACCAAACCATTTTCATTTTTTTTCTTCTCCTCTTTTCCTTTCTCCTCAAGATCTGTCTTGCTCCCTATCATCCAAAATGCCACTAGTTTTATTGCTCTTAGAAGTAAAGCATGCATTCTGCTTTTATTCTACAATTTCTCATATAGTCCTATGTGGAATTTATCTGGTAGATAGATGCATTTGCTAAACAGTTGCAGTATTATGGTTTGCCACAACAGAGTAACCATCCATCTGGGGGCAATCAATGTGTTTCTATCCATTTTTTTACCAATGTGTTTCTGTATGTTTCTTTGCTTATATCCAAGTAAACTTTTATGTATATCATAGCTTTTCAATTATTTGAAGCAGAATATGGTAGTGGAAGTACCCTTGGAATTCAACTAGAGCACAAAAAGTTATTTCTATGTGGAGTCCTGTGTGTGAATAAAAATTCCCTGTATTGATGCTCTACTCATATAAAACTGAAATTGGAAAGAACTACCCTATGTTCTCCACGTAAAACTGGAATTGGAAAGAACTATCCTATGTTCTCTATTGCAAAGCTGATGTTTCCTGATATTACACTTTCTGTGGCTGTATTCTCACATCCAGGGTAGCAGAAACCCAGAGGACAGTCTGATAAAAACACAGTTTCTGTCGTCAGTGTGTTTTCAAAATCTTTCTCTTAGGAATTCAATTCATAATTATTTAAAGTTTTTTTAACAACTTTTAAAAAGTTTACTTGCGAATGGAAAAATCTATAAATTCCAGGGAACTGTTGTAAAATGGTTTTGCTGGTAACTGAACAAAGGGCTGGATTGTGTTAAACTATTCAGGTGAAATGAATGTTATTTGTTCCCTTTTTGATAACAGAAAAAGAAAGAGCTTTTTTTTTTTTTTTAAGTCTACTTTGTATCTTTATTTGTAAACAGTGCTAGAGGCTGTATGTCTCTTCTGTGTAATACAAAGTTCCATAGTACAAACGATATACAGATACTCTGCATCCATATGAAAACCATGAAGTAGCTTGGAAGTCTTTATAGTGATCTGAGACATGGAGTGAGTTATCCAAAAGTATCTATAAAGTGCTTTGAAACCAAATTGAACCATAATTACATTTTTCCAGATACTTGTCTATAAAATCCTTGCCTGAACACAAGAGCAAAAGCTTACCAACCCAAATGTGACAGTCATATCTCCAGCCATGTAAAGTGCATATTGTGCTTTTGGAGAATTTTGCTTGTATAAATCTGGTTGTGTGTCTAGAGGTGTGAGAAATGGTGCAAGTGGCTCTCAGATTCCACTTGCTTTTTTCAGATGGTAGGGAGCAGGTCATCACGTAAAAGATTAAGTTCTCAAAAAATCCATATGAGTGCTTTTTTTTGAATTATTTTTGCATGTATGACTATCACAATATGGCAGAACTCTTGTCCTTTTATCATCACCGAACTGGAGTGTTGAAAATGCTGTTTTCTCTGAGTGTCTCTAACTTGTCTCTTCACGCTGTTTTTCGTAGTGTGCATCTGTACATAAGATGTGTCTGTTGCTGTTTTTGATGTTGCTGGTGTTACTGTAACATTATTATTATTTTTATAAACGCAGAGCGTGAGCTTACCGGGTTGTAAGTTGAATTATGCCTCAAACCTGCACATAGTCAGGAAACAACAAATGAAGAGGCCACAAACACAAACAGAAGTACATTTTGCCATTTTCTGAAACTTTTTGTTTAATAAGAAGTAGCAGAAGAAAAGATAGCGATAGTGTAGGAAGAGGAAACTGTGAGAAAAAAAAGAAAACAAAAAGTGAACGAAGTGTAAAATATGACTCTAATGAAAAATTACTTTCTTTAGATGTACATTTGCTTTGAAATCCATGCTGGGTCTGCTAGTACCTGCTGAGCTTACCTTTAAGCCCTGAAGCTATGATTTAAAAGAATATATATTTGCTCTTTCATCTCTGTGCTCTATTGTATCAATTTCCATGAAAGCACCTGGAAGGATTCTTAGAGCTTGTCATGAACTCTGACTCCAGAGATTTTCATCTTTAGTTCCTGCTGTGAGCTGATACTACACATGCCACGATCTGTCTGTGGTTTCTTTCTAATCTTTGATATAAAGTGTAACATATATCACAGGAACCAGTGCAAACACATTTACCTGGCTAGCAGCCTTCTACAAATTTGTTTCTTTTTGAGATTGCAATCTGAGCTCATTTTTACTTAGAAAACTGATATACAATGCCGATCTCAAAAAACTTGGAATTTCCAAATCCAGAAAGTTTAGGCATGTTAATCCATCCCAAGTTTGAGTACTTAAATTCCAAAAGTATTTAAGGATTTAAGGTATATCTTTTTCTTTTCGCTTTTCTGTGGTTTTCTAATGGTTATCATGGGGCCTTTGCTCTCCATGCCAGTGATGAAGACCTCAGGCCCCTCTCTTTATCAGATGCTCATATTTTTCCGCTGCAAGATCTTGACTGACTGAAAACTACAAAACCTTTTTTGTAAGTGAAGGAGTATTGGTTTCACTCTGAATTAGTCACTAATCTCCTACTGTTAATCAAGGACCAAAAATAAAAGCATCCTTTGGAGAATATTATGGGTGACATTATGAGGATCCTTAGAAAAATATATATCTAGTTATGATCCTCAGATGATATATGATGATAGATAATGGTATTGCCAGGTAAATGTTTGTAATATTACCCCATGGTTTTAGAAAGGTGCTTGAATATCACTTCTTTTCCAGAAGTCTTGAGAAATTCAAATTCATGAACTGGGTCACTGTCTAAAATCAGAACAGAGACTCTTTGAGATTTAAGCGAGGAGGACTTTTTCTGTAATTGTTATTAATTTTTGTCTCATAACTTCAAGATTTTTTCCAGTTCTTCAGATTTTTTTAAAGCAGAATTAAACAACAACAAAAAAAAATCCAAATTGAAACTGAGCTGTAGGATGGCGTTATCAGGGAGAGCAATACTACCAGCCATATGAGTCAGTCAGCTACCAGTAAAGTAAATTCATGTTGCTAATTTTGCAGAGTGAGAGTCATCTTTTGAACGGAAAGGGTGTCCCAGCTTTGTGAAGTTTAGGCTCTTGACGGCACTCTTTTGTAAGATGTTTTGATGAGACGTGCCGAAATGTGCAGGAAGGATCTGGAGGACTTTTGAACAATGTTGTGCTCATCAGTGTTTCTCTGTGCATGAAGATAAGGCCCGTTGGCATTTCCTTTCTTATCCTGCATTAGAAGGAGTGTCACCAGCAGGTCGAGAGAGGTGATCCTTTCCCTCTTCTCAGCACTGGTGAGACACATCTGGAGTTCCAGGTCCAGTCCTGGGGTCCCCAGTACAAAAGAGGCATGAGCATACTGGAGAGAGTACAGCAAAGGGCCACAAAGATGATGAAGGGACTGGAGCACCTGTCATATGAGAGGGGAGGCTGGGAGAGTTGGGACTTTTCAGCCCGGTAAAGAGAAAGCTCAGGGGGATCTCATCAATGCATATAAATCAATACCTGAAGGGTGGATTGAAAAAGGATTGAGCCAGGCTCAATCACAGAAGCCCAGTGACAGGACCAGAGGCAGTGGGCACAAACTGAAACACAAGAGTTTCCCTCTGAACATCAGGAAGCACTGACACAGGTTGCCCAGGGAGCTTGTGTGAGTCTCCATCCTTGGAAGCTGTCTGGACACAGTCTTGGGCAAAGAGCTCTAGGTGATCCTGCTTGAGTGGAGGAATCAGACCAGATGGCCTCCAAAGGTCCCTTCTAACCTCAACCATTCTGTGGTTCTGTGATCCGCCTCCAAAATTTGGACTGGAAATGGCAGTGAGAGCTAAGAAGGAAGGACTGTGGCAGAGAGTCAGGAAAGCTTTTGGGATCCACATTGCAAGGCAAGGGAAGGGGTGGCCCTGCCTTCCTTCCCAGGAGGCAACTGCCACCTCTTGCTGCTGCATATCCAGCAAGCTCCCACTGTCATCCATTTTCTGACACAACAAGCCTCATCTAAGCCATTCTGCTCCCCAAAGCTCCTCAGCTTTCAAAAATATAAAAGGGCCCTGAGTATAATTTAGCAATGTCATAATTTTCTTCATAATTGGCTTCCAAAAGACAGTGATTAGCCATCTTCCAAGAGACAGAGCCACTCTTTCCCAACTGCAGCTGTTTTTCCATGTGTAAGTGGCAGGGGGGAAGCATGAAAAGAAGTCCTTCTCCACTCCCAGATCTGCCCATTATAAAGGTCTGGGACTTACACAGGCAGCCACTGCTGGCTCCATCCTTGACTTACAGGAGAATCTGGCTGTATATGTGGGATTTCTCTCAGAACGTAACAAACCAGGGCCCAGCTCTTAAATCTGATGCTGTAGGAAGACTGTGTCTTCTTACACCACTCTGTTGGAGGCACAAAAACATACACCAGGACTGCAATGATTTGTGAAATACCAGTATAATCTGAGCTGTTTTTTTGGTGGCAGTTTTTCTCCAAACCTTCCTAAAACCACCTTACATAACTATGGCAAATTTGAGGTCCAATTTCTTTTGTGGGACTTTAAATTAATGTGGTACATCAGTCCCTACAAAATGCTGTGTGAGCTGGTTACTTAGGACCTTTTTCAGAATTTTTCCTTTAATCCTGGCAAAACCTAGCTTTTATATAGCCTCATACACCTTAATCAAAGCAGAGCATAGCAACATTATGGCTATTGCCAGATTCTGAAGAGTGGGATTTGCTAAGCAGTTTAGTGATACGAGTCCCATTAAGCTGCTTGTCACTACTCCCATAGCCATAAGTCCCCCAGGTCTGTTTGTAGAGTTAGTGAGCCTCCAGTGAGACCTGGGGTACTGCAAAGGGTATTGTGGTATTACTTTACAGAATTATTAAAGGCAAACTGAAGAAGAGAAACCTGCCTGTGCTCAGTAATGCTGAGTGTTCAGATCAGTTGGGAGGGGTATCAATCTCCTATCTTTCTATCACATACTTTGTTATCAATCCAGCTTCCCTATAACTGAGTTTATGAAATAAAAAGAGTTTTGTCAAACAGGTAAAAACTATTTACACTCTCAATCCTAAAGAAAAAAAAGATATAAACCTCCCAGCCCCTTCAAATGATTTTCAGGGCACTGGAAGCGCATTGGCAATCAAATAATCTCAGTGTCTTTAGTTGCACTTTCTTCCATCTGGAGACAGAGTGCCTGGAAAAAGTAACAAGCATAAAAATCCATTGTGTGATGGGAACAGCTTAGTGTCTTTAGATATACAGGGAGAGATAGTGAGTTAAATAGCACAGTAAATGCTCATTTTTAAGAACACTGAGTCAAGCAATGTAATGACATGACCTCTACCCACAGATTTTAATGTTGGGGATCTCTCAACCCTGGCGATTCCTGCAAATGACTGTGAGCAGCTGTAGCAGACTACTTAATTCTGGGAACTGCAAGTTACTATTTGGTGTCATGAAGCCTGAGCAGCTGTAGAGAATTACTTATCCTGGAAGTGAGACATTTCTTCAGAGACTGTATTAGAATGGTGATTTTTGCAGTTGCAGTCCTGGAAGCCTCCTGGTGCTGTCTTGAGAAGGCATCTTGAGCCCCACCTCCAGTAGAACATTGCTTGCTAAGGGCAAAAGCCATTTGTTAGGTTTTGTAGATGTTACCAGCTTGAATATCTGTTAATGCAGATGCAACTGTTATGTGTGATGTAGTATATTTTCCAGATTTATCTTTGCACATGTTCCTGGAAAGCTTTTTTTTTTTTTTTTTTAATAATTATTTAAAATACAAAGTTAACCACTGGGGAAATATTGAATTTCTTTCAACATCTTCAGATCTGTTTATCATTTGGGAAAATATGCTTTAACTGAAACACAAGGAATGCTTTAATCAGACATACAAGTTACTGGTCTCAAAGACGGGACGAAATTTACTGGTGAAAGGGCAGACTAGATGACCCACTGGTTCTTCCTGGATTCCCATTCTGTTAATTTCCTAATCACATTTGTGAGATTAGAAGTGTCTTCAGAGAGTTGTGATGTCCAGACTATTTGTCATGTTAGTTCAGTAATGTCCCAGACTGGGGAAAAAAGAAATCCAGCTCACTTGATGTCCTCCAAACACAGGAATTGCCTGATGTCTTCTGGATTAGTTCAGCCCATGTAGTGATTAAAAGAACTTATGTGAAACTCAAACAAAGTTGTTTTTCCTTCAGTCTATCAACCCGCAATCACACTAGTGGGCCTAATTCTTTGCTCTGTTATACTGCAACCCTGCTGGTTTCAATAGAGTCATGCTGGTGTCGAAATGATTTAAAGGACCAGTGAGTGAAACATAGCAGTTGAAATATATAGACTATTAAAAAAACTTACTAAATCTGGAAAGTCAACTGACAGCTTTTTTTTTTTTTTTTTTT